>NC_056750.1:96548094-96848094 GCF_019279795.1 Protopterus annectens | reverse complement strand
TTTTTTTCATATAATGAACAAGGGTTTCAAGAAATGCATTGCTTGTGGGCAGAAGGTGCTGTTGCAGGACACACAATGTGTTGTGTACTGCTTGGGAGCATCTCACCTTGGCTCTGCATATTCAGTCTGCAAGGGATGTTGGTCCAGGGCGATTAACGGACATTAAGCCCAGTTGGTCCTCAAGGGCCAGCTTCCCTCTGGCACTTCGTCTTCTGCTTTTCCCTTGGCTCCCAAAGGTTGAGTCTGATCAGCAGCATTTATGGGACTCCAGATCTTTCAAGGGGGATCATAAAAGGTCCTCTTCTGCTTCGGTCCACAGTGCCTTCCTCTTTGGGCTTACTAGATTTGAAGATCTCACTACTTTCAGGTCCGTCACCTGCCCTGGTGTCAACATTGGCTCCATCTCCTTGGAGCTGATTTCCCCTCACTGCCATCCGCCATTAAGGCTCTGGTTCTCAGCTTTCCTAGCCCCTCTGTGTTAAAATGAGCTAGTTCAGGTTGGACGTCTCCCTTTTCTCCATCTACCCCACCAAAGCAGTCACTGGAATAATTTCCCCCCACCCCCCAATTCTGAGTCTCCCCACCTCGGATCCGGCAGATGGGTTGATCTACCTTGAAACAGCCCTCCAAGTCCCTGTAGGTGGCTTCAATCTGTCCAGTCATCGAGGTCGGTGAGCAGCATTGAAGTTTCTGACTTGGGCCAGCTGATGACGTCATTTTTGCTGGCTCAGATGCAATTAGACATTACCCTTGTGGTCCGGTTCCATTTACTGGATCTTTGCCTCTGTCTTCCTTCCTGTGACCCCTCAGGTCTGAGGTCTTTGGATTGGACCTGGCTGCATTCCCACCCGCTGTGTCAGATCCAATGGCTTAGCCGTCTTCGGCGCTGACTCATTCCTTGGTCATGTCAACATGTACTACTTCGAGGCCGTCTGGACCTCCGAGCCACTGTGTCAAAGCAGAAGTTTCCAGATCATAGTCTACTATCACTGCTTAAGGTTCATCTCTCCTGCTTTGGCTTTTGACAGTTTAGCTCCATGCTCAAAGTTGGAGCTAGGCACGGCTACCTTGGTCTGTGGTGTGTCTCTAGTACCTTCCGGTAAGTGGACTCTGTATTCCATGAGGCCAGCTTCCATCTCGGCCTTCATTGTAAAAAAGATATTCCCTCCTCAGAAGATGGGTTGGGTTTCCCCAGTCAGTGTCCCATTCCATTTCTCCTCTGGGCCTACGACCAGTCATCAGTCTGCTCCTGGACATTGTGTCGCAGGGTCACCATGTTACTCCCTTAGCGAAGGCTGCAACCTCTTTCCCCCTTTCTCCTGTGATCGCCGGAGTGGAAGGCTTTGTGGATGAGGTGGTGTAAGAGGGAAACACCTTGACTCCCTGAAGGAGTCTGTCATGGAGGATTCTGACCTCGAGGAGGAAGAGTGGTCCCTTAAGTCTTCATGGAATGATACCTCATTTGAAGATCTTTTGGAGCTGGTTCGCCAATTTGGAGGGTAGACCCCCCCCCCCAAAGCCCCCTTTCCAGATTAGTGTTTTTTTTGGTGGCCTTTGGCTACGGCCCATCCATGCCTTGGGTGGTTACCCCTCAAGATGTGCTCAGAGACCTAGAGTCCCAGAGGGCATGGAAGGAGCCTGATATGGTGGAGCCCATCCTCAGGAATCCTTATAAGATTCTTCGACCCCTTAAGCACTGGATGCATTGAAGTAACGGCCTGGTCATTGATGCTACTATGGTTGTGGCTGTCCCCAAGGAAGAAATCTCTGGAAAAGCGATGTCCTTCCATTTCACTGTTGCAGTGTTCATAACCGTAGGCATTCCCTGCCAAGGGGGGCCCAACATTTGGCCAGTATACCAAAGCATTTGGGTTGCTTTAAGGTACACTGTATGGCGCACGTATTCTCCTTGCATAGCATAGGGGGGTGTAAAGGTGACACTGGGATGTACCATCCTCAGAACTTCTTTGCCGCTAGTCCGAATGCCATTGCTTGATCATCAGTTTGAAAATTGCTGGTTCACCAAACCATTGCAGAGAAGTGCCCCAATGAGGTTTTTTTACTTTTATTGTTGCTTGTTGGGGATTGCAATAAACCATTTTTTGGTCCCATCACAGCGGTGCTGGCTTATTTTTGTGTTTTTTCAGATTTTCTTTTTGAGCCTTTGCATCTGCTGTCCATGCAGTTTTTCTTGTGTTTGGATTCTCTTGCTTATTCTGCTGGTGGCGTTCGCTGTGGATGGGTTTCTGTATTTTACCTTGTTACTCACTTTGGGTTATTTTGTAATTGTGGTGGTGAAAACCAGCCATTTTTTTTCACCAGCAGGAGTTGCTGGTTGTGCTTTTGAACGTTTTCATTCACTGGCCAGTTGGTGTATGTTGTGGATCGTTTACTGACCTCCTTAATATATTCTGAAAATCGGATGAGGTGAATACCAACCATTTTCATCATTAGGAGGCTGTGCTTCATTTGCTGATGTGGCGGACATAAATGAAGTAAGCTCAAGCATTGTGAGTTTAGTCTCAAATCTATGCTGGCCATTGGGATATAATATCGGGACAGATGGGTTATCTGCCTGCAAGTAGCCCTCAGTCGGCCCGAATGCCAGAGTCTTGGGATTTCTGCGTTGGTTGCTGTCACCTCTTCCATGACGTCAGGACAACATGCAGCCTATGCCATTACAACAGTCTTTCTTGCCGAGAAGGAGCCCAAAGCAGAGGCAGTTCGCAAGTGCCGGTCAGCTGCTACCTGAAAGTTTTGTTTTTTAGAGTTTCAGACCGGAAGTCTTTTAAAGCCAAGTACCCCTATGGGGATTCTTTTTTCTTGCTCTAACCGATGTCAGAAAAAAATTAACAGTTGTTTTCTGTGGAAAGCAAACACCTCTCGGAGATTTTCATTCTTACTGCGTCACCTGTTTAGGCCCAGACCACGACATCCCTTGCTTTTGTGCCTTGTTTAATACCCGAACCATTCATCGTCGGGCTATTTTTGTAGCAAAATTCTTTCGCTCTTGATGTTCTTTGTATTTCACTGTTGCAGTCATTACATTTGGGTTATCTGCCTACAGGTAGCCCTCATCCGGCCTGATTATCAAAGATGATGTTCATCTCACATTGCTGCAGTCATAACCTGTGGGTAGTCCGCTGTCCTCGGTCGGCCCGAATACCAAAGTATTAGGCTGGCATCAGTCATGGGCGCTCAGATCTGACGTCAGTGCGTCATGGTATTAAAGCGCATGACCGACGTCATATCCTCAGTCTTTTTTGCCGCATGGTCCGAAGCAGAAGCAGCGTTTGCAAGTGCCGTTCGGCGTTCTGAAATTTTCATATTCTGAGTTTCAGACCGAAACCAAGTTGGGCTAAGTACCCCGTTGGGGAATATTTTTGTTTTTTCTTGCCTCAGTTAATTCCGGATGTCAGAAAAAGTGAATAATTGTATTTCTTGTGGGAAACAGATACCGCATAGGGATTACCACTCTCTCTGTATTCTTTGTTTGGGGCCTGAGCACGACGTAGTCGGGTGTCGCTTTTGTGCTAGGTTTAATAAGCGCACCATTAAACGTAGGTTAGATTGCGCTAGGCTTGTCTTCGATGCGGTGTAATTACAATATGCCGTCGGATCCTCCGACGCCCGCTACCGCTAAGAAGCGCAAAGAAAAATCATTAAGGTCCAAGCAGGATGAGTCGTCCGTTCCGGACGCCGGTTCTTTAGAAACTACGGTGGAATCTGTGGATCCAGCCGAGGTTTCAGCTGAGTCTCAGGGGAAGCCGTTAATTTTGCAGGATGTGGCCACTCAGGAGTCAGGTCAGGCTGAGGGGGCCTCTCAGGTTGCTGTACTCCCTTCTTTGCCTAAGGTGGTTAGGCCTTCTCCTTCTGTCTCTAAGGTACCTTCCAAGGTCAGGCCTGGTTTGCCTTCCTCAGGTGTCAGTCCTAGTTCTGCAGGTTCTGTGCCTAAAAAACACATGCTTAAAATGGCAGAAGATTTGATTTCCTTAATCAGGGGTTCTATGCCCCCTCCAGATAAGAGGCCTGGGGTGGAGCCAGAGGTGGAAAGTTTGGAACAGGCTTCAGATTACTCAGAGTCTTCGGCTGAAGACATTCAGGATTTTCCTCCTTATTCTGATTCAGACGCAGAGGATTCCAGTCCTTCTGCTTCTCCTCCAGAGGATTTTTCTTTTTCAGAAACCCTGCATTCTATGAGGGAGCATTTTAAATGGGAAGGTCAGGATTTCTCTGATTCCCGAAAGAGGCTTAGGGAATTTTTGTTTTTGCCACAACATCGGCCCTTGGCTATACCTCCTGTTTTGGATGTTGTTCAGGATGTTTTCTCGGAGGCTTCTCTTAATCCAGACTCTTTGCCTCCTGCGCCAGTTAAACCAGATAGGTATTACAGAGTGCCAGAGGCTCATAAGGGCTGACCCAGAAACTATTAGCCAGGGACCTAAGGGTGTCAGGGCTTCTGTTGTAAAGAATCCAGTTCCTATGGATAAAGACTCTAGAGCTTTGGATAGGTGGGGAAAAAAGTGTATACCTCTTCCACTCTAGCAATGAGGGCTTTGAATTGCCAGTTTCATATGTTGAAGTACCAGAATTTTCTCCTTACTCAGTTAAAATCTAAGGTAGATGCTTTGGCAGAGGGCATAGAGTGTAAGGAATTGCAGGATTTGGTTCATGCCTCTGATCAGGTGGGTAAGCATTCTTTGCAGTGTGGTTTCGATGCTTTACAGGCTTCTTCCAGGGTGGCTGCCACTGGATCAGTTATTCGCCGGCACGCCTGGCTTAAGGATCAGAACTTGTCAGAGCATGTTAAAGCTAGAATTTTGGATGCTCCTTTGCAGTCTGAAGTTTTGTTTGGTTCTCCTGTGGAGTCTGTCTTAAAAAAAATGGTAGACAAAGCTAAGTCTATGCAGACTGTTAAAGATTTTTTGCAGGCGCAGCCCCCTAAGTTTAGCAGGAATTGGCCTACTAAGGGATGGGCTTACCCTTCTTCTGATTTACAGTCTAGGGGCAGATCTAGACGTGGTAGGGGCAGAGCTCAGGGTTCTTTCAGGCCTAGAACGTGGAGTTCCCCTGCACAATCTACAGGTGAGGGCAGGGGCCAGTCCTTTCGTAAACAGGCCCAATGACCTGCATCTTCAGCTGCCAGATCCTTCCTGTCTGGCAGCTCCTCTGGGAGGAAAGTTGGCACTCTTCAAGCAAAACTGGCTTTTAGTCACCCAGGACAAATGGGTGTTGGACATTATAGACCGAGGCTACAAGTTTTATTTCCACACATTGCCTCCTTTCAAAGGCATGCCAGACGTTCCTCCTCAGCAAAGGGTAGAGGCTCACAAACAGATTTCTTTACTTCTTCAAATGGGGGCTATACAGCAGGTCCCTCTGTCAGAAGTAGGCCTAGGATTTTATTCTCGCCTGTTTCTTGTACCAAAGAAAGGAGACACTTGGAGGCCAATTTTGGATTTATCTATTCTCAACACATACCTGGACATTCCAAAATTCAAAATGTTGACGTTGCAACAACTTCTGCCCCTGTTGGGCAAAGATCACTGGATGGTAACTCTGGATCTCAAAGAGGCTTATCTTCATGTTCCTATCAGGCCCAGTTGCAGGAGATTCCTACATTTTCGGGCTGGGACTTTACATTATCAGTTCTCTGCATTGCCCTTTGGCTTATCTACTGCGCCTAGGGTGTTCACAAAGGTTCTGGCTCCAGTGATAGCCTTCTTAAGGTTAAGAGGAATACAAATTTATCCTTATTTGGACGATTGCCTGATTCTTGCTCAAGACAAAAACAAGCTACTACACCATCTACAGTATGTTATGGCAGTGTTAAGGTGCCTAGGGTATTCTGTGAACGAAACAAAGTCCAGTCTAGTACCCTCTCAGGAAATGTGCTTTCTGGGTGTGAGACTGAATACAGCTTCCCAGATGGCTTTTTTGACCCTGGACAAGCAAAGGAACCTTACACTTTACTTCCAACAATTGTCTCTACGGTCCAGGCTGACTGCAAGGACAGTCCTTCAAGCCTTGGGGTTCATGGCATCTTGTATTCTGGTGCTTCCCAATGCCAAACTGCATATGAGGAAGTTACAATGGTATCTCAAAAATGTATGGACACAACACTGCCACGATCTGGACACTGTCATTCAGATAATACCTTGCATTCAAAAGGAATTTTTGTGGTGGGCCCAGGAATGTCACCTAAACAAGGGACTCTCTGTGACCCGGCCAGAGGCGAGTCAGATCTTAACGACAGATGCCTCGGACAAGGCTTGGGGAGCACACCTCAATGGAAAATGGGTTCAAGACACGTGGCCTGCCAGACTTCAACATTTGCATATCAACTTGAAGGAGATGTTAGCAGTCCAGTTTGCATTGATGGCTTTCAAGGATCTACTTCACCCAGGACAAGTGTTGATTCAAACAGACAACACAACTGTCATGTGGTACATCAACAAGCAGGGGGGAACACATTCGTACCCTCTTTGCAGGCAAGCTATGATTTTGTGGGAGACTGCTCTCAGTTTGCACCTCACTCTTCAGGCAAGGTTTCTGCCAGGAGCACAGAACTCCTTAGCAGATGTTTTGAGCAGACAGATGGTGGATCCCCACGAGTGGAAGTTGGATCCTCATGTATTTCGACAGTTGACAGTGACATGGGGGACTCCAGACATAGATCTGTTCGCTTCTCCACTAAATTTCCAGTTGCCAAAGTTTTGCACAAAGATGTTTCATCCAACAGCTTGGAAAGTGGATGCTCTATCATTCGGTTGGAGCAATCTTCACGTTTATGCCTTCCCTCCTCTGCCTCTCCTTCCCAAGGTGCTCTTGAAGGTCAGACAAGACAAGCCCTCCATGATTCTAATAGCTCCGGATTGGCCTCGACAGCACTGGTACCCTCTGCTGAGGAGTTTAGTACGGGAGCCTCCTTGGCCTTTGCCTTCAATTCCACACCTTTTGTCTCAGGCAGGCAATCATTTCCTCAATGTCAGGATTCAGTCCCTGCATCTAACAGCCTGGCATATTCTGTTCTAGAACCTGGAGGGTCGCAGCTTCCTCAACGAGTTTTGAATGTTATTTTGGAGGCCAGAAGGCCTAGTACAAGGAAAGTTTATGCTGATAAATGGAGGAGATTTTTTATTTGGAGCAAAGCAAAGTGCTTTGATGTTTCCAGGCCTGATTTGAGTGTTTCTCTTCAATACCTTACAGAATTATTAGACAAGGGTTTGTCTTTCTCCTCTGTAAAAGTTCATGCTGCAGCCATTTCTGCTCACTATGACTGTGACCCACCATTATTTTCTCATCCTTTGTTTAAGCAATTCCTTAGAGGGGCAAAGAATATAAGACCCCCGCGTAGAGCTCCTACTCCTTCCTGGGATCTCAATTTTGTGTTGGAAAAACTTTCTTTACCTCCTTTTGAACCTGCAGCTACATCTGAGTTAAAGTTTTTGTCTTGGAAGACTGCTTTTTTGTTGGCCATTACGTCTGCTAGAAGGGTATCTGAATTACAGGCTCTAATGACAGTTGAACCCTTCCTGATTTTTCATAAGGATAGGGTATCTCTGCGGACTAACCCTACTTTTATGCCCAAAGTGGTTTCAAATGTGGCCTTGAACCAATCTATTCATTTGCCTACTTTTTATGCTGATCCCCAAAATAAAGGGGAGAAAATTTTGCACACTTTGGATATTCACAGGCAGTTGCGTTATTATTTGAGCAGGACTAAAGGGTTCAGACAGTCTCAACAGTTACTTGTTTCTTTTGCTTTGGGCTCTCAGGGGAAACCTGTTTCAAAACAAACTATTTCTAAGTGGATTGGCCATTGTATTGCTTTTTGTTATTCTCATCATGGTAAGGAGATTCCGGCTGGTATCAGACCTCATTCCACTAGGGCTACTGCCACTTCTACTGCTTTTTTAAGGGGTGTAGCTACTAAAGATATTTTGGAAGAAGCTACTTGGAGTTCAGTGCACACTTTTTCTAAACATTACCATCTCCCTCTTTATTCCAAATCTAGGGCTGGGTTTGCACTGCAGTCTTACAGGGCATATTAGCAGCTCCCAATGCTTTATGATTTTGCCAACCTCCCCTTACACTTGCTTTGGGATTCTACCCACAGGTTATGACTGCAGCAATGTGAGATGAAGAACATAGTACAGTTTTGTACCTACCATAAATGTAGATGTTCGAAGATCCACATTGCTGCAGTCCAATTTACCCTCCCTCCTTCCCCTCTGTAGTTTGGAGTGGTTGTATGGGTTGGGTCGTAGATGTTGTTTGTACATGGGTTTTGGAGGTTTTTCTATTTTTGGCTGTGGCCTTTCTTTTTAGGGCCTTTCTGACATCTGGGGCAAGAAAAGACTGAGGATATGACGTCGGTCATGCGCTTTAATACCATGACGCACTTGACGTCAGATCTGAGCGCCCATGACCGACGCCAGCCTAATACTTTGGTATTCGGGCCGACCGAGGACAGCGGACTACCCACAGGTTATGACTGCAGCAATGTGGATCTTCGAACATCTACATTTATGGTAGGTACAAAACTGTACTTTTTGGGTCCTGCATCGGATGCTCTCTCTTCTTCCATGTCGTCAGGTAGTCAGGGGTGTAAAGCATGCAACCGACGCCATTACAGTCTTTCTTGCCGTGTAGTGCCCAAAGCAGAAGCAGTTCGCAAGTGCCAGTCGGCCGACTCCTGAAATTTTCATTTTCGAGTTTCAGAACCGAAGTCTTCAAAAAAACTAAGTACCCCATTGGGATTCTTTTTCTTGCTCTAAACCGATGTCAGTAAAAATTAACAATTGTATTACCTGTGGAAAGCAAATACCTCAAAGATTTTCATTCCTACTGCATTCCTTGCGTAGGCCCAGACCACGATGTCCCTCGCTGTCGGTTTTGTGCCTTATTCAATCCTTGAACTATTCGTCAGTCCATTTTTGCAAACTATTTTGGTACTCTGTTTAATTATCCAGAAATTTCTTCAGTAAGCCATCCGACTTCCGACTTTCCGAAAAAACTTGGATAAAGATAGAGACAGACCACATAGGTCTAAAGCTGCCAATGACACTTCGTTAAGCTAGTCGCCAGTTCGCCAGTACTCAGTGAGGTGCATTCGCAGCCCCTGATACCCGCTACTTCAGATTCGCAGGCATCTACTGAGACCCATTCGTAGTCCGCAAGATGCTTCTTCGACTATGGAACCTGCGGATGTCTGCACCTTGGATGGGTTCGAAGCCGCTGGGCAGGCACCAGCTTCTGAGGGTGTTTTCAGGCCTACGGACTTGAATTTCAAACCAACGCCATCTTCTTCTTAAAGGCCTAAAACTCAACCCACGCCTAGAAAACCGACATCCAAAGCACATAGTCAGGCCCATATGCCTAAAAAACAAATAAGAATGGCTGAAGACCTTATTACTCTAATTAGGGGATTCCAGCCTTCTCCCTCTAAGAGACCTAGAACTGATTTTCCTTCTGATCAAGATTCTGAAATTTCTGTTTTTTCTGATGACCAGGACTTGCCTTTATCAATCTATGAGGATTCTGATGCAGAGGACTCCATACCGTCTGCTTCCTCTGCAGAAGATTTTTCTTTTGGTGAAACCTTGCACACACTTGGGGAGCATTTCTGCTGGGAAAGCTAGGATTACTCAGACTCCAAAAAGAGGCTTTTGGAATTCTTACTCCTACCTCAACACAGGCCTTTAGCTATCCCTCCTGTACTGGACATTGTAGATGATGCCATCTTGGAATCTAGCCTGGCCCCAGACACTTTACCTCCGGCTCCCAGGATACCTGACCGGTATTACAGAGTACATGACTCTCACAAGTTCCTCTCCAAGAATCCTAATGCAGACCCAGAGACCATTTCATGAGGACTCAGAGGCATTAAGGCTACTACTGCCAAAAACCCTACCCCCTCTGATAGAGATTCCAGGGCCCTGGACAGATGGGGTAAGAAGGTATACACTTTGCTACTTTGGCCATTAGGGCTTTAAACTGCCAGTTTCATATGTTGAAGTTTCAGCAGCATCTTATTGGACTATTTAAACAGAAAATTATGTTGATTCCTTACTGTGCTGAAAATAAAGAATTACAGGATTTAATGCATTCTACTGAACAAGTTGGTAAACATACTTTTCAGTGTGGTTTCGACTCTTTAGAAGCATCTTGCAGGGATGCTGTCACTGGGTTTGTTCTTAGAAGGCATGCTTGGGTTAAGGAGCAAAATTTGCCATATCATGTTAAAGCTAAATTATTGGATGCCTCCTTAAACCAAGACCACCTATTTGGCAACAAAGCAGAAGAGGTTCTTAAAAAGATGGAGGGAAAAGCTAAATCTGTGCATACTGTTAAAGATTTCCTGCAAGTACAGCCTCCCAGATTTAGTGGCCTTCTAAGAATTGGTCCTTTCCGGTCTCTTCCAGGCTTTCTCAGTATAAACCCAGGAACAGCAGATGACCTAGGCTACAGTCTCAAGGTACTCACAGGCCTAAGCAGTGGGGGGTTTCCACTTCCAAAACTAGAAGTAGTAAGACAACCCCCTATGATAAACTGTCACAGTGACTTAACCTTAAACCTTCCAAGCCC
This sequence comes from Protopterus annectens, assembly GCF_019279795.1. NCBI lineage: Eukaryota > Metazoa > Chordata > Ceratodontiformes > Protopteridae > Protopterus > Protopterus annectens. Next base: position 96,837,504 of record NC_056750.1, on the reverse strand, counting down.
TGCTCAACTGTCTGCTCCCTTAGGGGTACAGATCACCCTGCATGCAAAAAACTGGGAACTCATTACCCAAGACAAATGGGTTTTAAATATAGTTTCCCAAGGATGCAGATTCCACTTCCACTCTTTCCAACCCCAAACGGTTGGCCAGACCTACCCCCAAATCAGTGGGCAGACGCTCAACAGCAGGAAGTATCAGGGCTATTCAGCCTGTCCCAGCAGAGGAATGGGGACAAGGTTTTTACTCAAGACATTTCCTGGTACCCAGAAAAGGCAACTCCTGGTGTCCTATCTTGGACCTGTCTATTCTAAACACCTTTTTGGTAATCCCCAAATTCAAAATGCTAACTCTTCATCAGCTGCTTCCCATGCTAGGCAAAAATGCCTGGTTGGCAACTCTGGACTTAAAGGAAGCTTACCTGCACATCCCAATAAGGAAATCTTGCAGAAAATACCTACGCTTTAGAGCAGGCTACATGCACTATCAGTTCTCTGCACTGCCCTTTTGCTTATCTAATGCGCCCAGGGTATTAACAAATTGCCTAGCTCCAGTCATTGCATTTTGCAGGCAAAGAAATATTCAAATATACCTATACCTGGACGATTGTCTAATTCAGGCAGAAAGCCAGGTCATACTGTTAAATCATCTGGCATTTTTAAAGAAACTGCTAACCTCACTGTGGTACACCATAAACGAAAAGAAATCTCACCTAGTACCCTGCCAACAAACTGTATTCCTGGGAGCAAGCTTGAACACAACTTCGCAAATGACCTACCTCACGCCAGAGAAACAAGTTCTTTGACAGCCTGCTTCAAACTACTGGCCACAAAGCCCCATTTATCTGCAAGGAAAGTCCTGGGGTTCATGGCCTCTTGCATTCTACTAATTCTATATGCAAGACTGCATATGAGGAAGCTATAATGGTATCTAAAAAGCCTATGGTGTCAACATTCTCAGGACCTGGAATCGATGATTCCTATCATTCCTTGTATAAAGACAGAGTTCCTTTGGTGGGCAGAGGCCTGCTACCACAACAAGGGACTGCCATTCACTCTACCCCCTGCTGCCCAAACTCTAACAGATGCATCAGACTATGCATGGGGGGCTCACTTGGCAGGGCAGTGCATTCAGGGCAAATGGAACCAGAGTCAAATGCACCTGCATATCAGTCAAAAAGAAATATTAACTGTACAGAATTCTCTGCCAGCCTTCAAGGACCACATTCTTCCAGGACAATTATTGGTAAAGACAGACAACACCACTGTTATGTGGTACATAAACAATCAGGGTGGAACCCACTCATACCCTCTCTGCAGACTAGCCATGGCTTTGTGGAACGCAGCCTTAAGCTACCAAGTGCACCTACAAGCTCAATACTGGCCAGGCAAGCTAAATTCACTGGCAAACGACCTAAGCAGAAATATCATGGACCCACCCGAGTGAAAACTGGAACCAAAGATATTCACCATTTTGAGAAAAAAATGGGGAGCCCAAAGATATACCTGTTTGCCTCCCCTCAGAACTGCCAGTGGGACAAATTCTGCACAAGGCCTCCCCACAGACAAGCTTGGAAAGTGGATGCCCTGTCCTTCACCTGGAAAAGCCTCTCAGTTTATGCCTTTCTCCCTCTGCCTCTCCTCTCAAAAGTTCTCCTAAAGATCAAACAGGACAAACCAAGGACAATTCTCATTGCACCGGACTGGCCACACCAGCACTGGTGTACCCCCTGTTGTGCAGTATGTCACTGCTTGAACCATGGCACCTGCCTCAGACCCATTCCCTGCTGTCCCAGCAGGAGGGTCAGATTTTGCACCCCCCAGCTTCAAACCCTGAACCTTGCAGCCTGGCTAATTAACTGAGCTCTCCAATGCCATCCCTCAGTAAGCAAGTGTTGGATGTCATTCTGGAGGCAAGGAGGCCTAGTACTAGAAAATCCTATGCTGAAAAGTAGAAAAGATACTGTTCCTGGAGCCAGACTAAGGGGATGGGCACAGCAGTGCTCAGCTTACTGCATATTCTTCTGTACTTAGAGATGCTCCACAAGGGCCTTTCCTTCTCATCTATTAAAATTCATGCTTCAGCCATTTCAGCACATTACAATACCGAGTCACTCCTCTTCTCTCACCCCCTGCTGAAGCAGTTCCTCAGAGGGGCCAACAATTTAAGACCACCTAGGAGAGCCCCTACTCCAGCCTGGGACCTTAACTTTGTATTGGAAAAGCTCACTCTACCTCCTTTTGGTTGAGCCAGCTGCATCTGCAGAGTTGAAATTATTTTCTTGGAAAACAGCTTTCCTTCTAGCCATCACTTCAGCAAGAAGAGTGTCTGAATTACAGGCCGTCATGGCAGTGGAGCCCTTCATCATCTTCCATGCAGACAGGGTGTCCCTCAGGAACAGTCCTTCCTTTATGCCCAAGGTGATATCCAGTGTGGCCCTTAATCAGTCCATTCATTTGCCAACCTTCTTTTCTAATCCACAGAACAAAGGAGAATGAATACTGCACTCTTTGGACGTAAACAGACAACTTAGATTTTATTTGGACAGGACTAAGCCTGTCAGGAAAACTGAACAGCTGCTAGTTGCCTTTGCTGCAGGGTCAGAGGGGAAGGCCATTTCAAAGCAAACCATTTCTAAGTGGATAGGCTATAGCATTAATTTCTGCTATAAGCACCATAGAAAACCTACCCCACAGGGGATAAGATCACATTCCACCAGGGCTGCATCTACTTCAGCAGCCTTTCTCAGAGGTGTTCCTACCAGGGACATCCTACAAGCTGCTACCTGGAGCTCTGTACATACCTTCACCAAGTATTACCACTTGCCTATTTTTTTCTAAATCCAGAGCTGGTTTTGCCACTGCAGTCTTGCAGGGCTTAATAGTTGGTCCTAATGCTAACTGCCTCCTCCCTTCCTTAGCTTTGGGAATCTACCCAAATGTAATTACTGCAACAATGAAACGTGAAGAACATAGTACAGTTGTGTACACTTGCCATAAATGTAGATGTTCGAATGTATTCAGTGTTGCAGTCCTGGTTACCCTCCCTCCATCCCCTGACTTCCATTGGCTATACCTTTCTTCTTCTTTACTGTATTATAGCTTTCTGGTGTATTTGCTTTTTGTTGGAGGTGTAACCTTGTATGTAATTGCTTCCCATTTTGGGGGCACCTGACATCTGGGGCAAGAAAAACTGATATAGCGTCGGCTGCATGCTTTATACCCCTGACTACCTGATGTTATGGAAAAAGAGACAGTATCAGATGCAGGACCCAAGACTTTGTTAATCAGGCCGGCTGAGGGCTACCTGCAGGCAGATAACCCAAATGTAATGACTTCAACAGTGAATACACTCTAGCATCTACATTTATGGTAAGTGTACACAACTGTACTTTCTCTGTATTCCGAAATGGCTTCTGTAAGCCGTCCGACTACCGAGCTTCTGAAAAAGCACAAAGACAGATGGAGACAGACCGCATAGGTCAAAAACTGCCAACGACGCTTCCGCTAAGCTAGTCGCCAGTTCGCCGGTACTCAGTGAGGTGCCTTTGCAGCCCCTGATGCCTGCTTCTACGGATTCGCAGGCATCTGCTGAGACCCATTCGGAGATCGGTATGCTGCGAGATGCTTCTTCAACTATGGAACCTGCGGATGTTTCTACCTTGGAAGGTTTGGAGCTTCTGTGCAGGCACTGGCTTCTGAGGGTGTATTCTGACCTACCGATATTCATATTAAATAGACAACTTCATTTCCACCTAAAACTACAAAGTTTCTCAGGCCTAGAAAACTGACGTCCAGGGCGCATGCTCAAGCTGTCATGCCACAAAGACATGCTTATAATGGCTGAAGACCTTATTACTCTAATTAGGGGAAGCTAGCCTTCCCCTGCCAAAAGACAAAGAACTGAATTTCCTTCTGATGCTACACACCAGAGGTCTGATTACTCTGACCCTTCTGATTACCAGGGCATACCTTTATCTACCTATGAGGACTCCGATGCAAAGGAATCTATTCCCCCTGCCTCCCCTCCAGAAAATTTTTCTTTTGGTGAAACCTTGCATACCTTAAAAAAGCATTTCCGCTGGGAATGCCAGGACTATCCTCAGTCCAAAAAAAGACTCTGGGAATTTTTAGATTTGCCTCAGCACAGGCCTCTAGCTATACTGGATATTGTAGATGATGTCTTCTTGGAGTCCAGTCTTACTCCTGACACCTTACCTCCAGCTCCTAGAAAACCTGACAGATACTACAGAGTACCTGACTCTAACAAATTTCTCTTTATGAATCCTACTGTGGATCCGGAGACCATTTCCCAGGGACCTAAAGGCATTGAGGCTACTACAGTCAAAAACCGTACCCCTTCAGACAGGGATTCTAGAGCTTTAGACATGTGGAGTAAGAAGGTATATACCTCTGCAACTGTTACCATCAGGGCTTTGAATTGCCAGTTTCACATGTTGAAGTACCAGCAACATATTATGGAACTAATTTAGGAATTGGGATAAGCCCTGGCTGCTGTCTGCTAGTCTCCCAGCATCTAACCCATGCGTTACCTGTTCATCTTGTGCTTCCTGCATAGTCTGTAGGAACATAAAGGACCCTCTGCAATTATCGGTGGTTCACCTCACTGAATAACTACCCTACAATCCCTCTCTCAAGGACACCATTAAAATTACCTGCTCATCCTGTGCTTCCTGCACTAGTCTATAGGAACATAAAGGACCCTCTCCAGTTATCTGTGGTTCACCTCACTGAATAACTACCCTACAATCCTTCTCTCAAGGACACCATTAAAAGTATGTTTGTGGAATAATTCCTGCCAGAAAGACTCTACTATTGTACCTATACTACAGGGTTAGAAAAAGTCCTGAGCTAGGACAGCCACAGCCTCTACCCCCCCCCCCCCGCTGTACCTCACACACTGTCTCCCCCATCCTCTTTAGAAACTCCTTTTGTCTAGCAACCTTTTTCCTTGTTTACTTTCACCAGCCAGGACAGCCGGCAGCCTTTACTATCTGCTCCCATACCTGTCACCCCTTCCCCCTTATTAGACTACAAGTATTTTTACTGTTCTTCCTCTTCAATCTATAGCATACGTACTGCCCTGCACTCTTTTCTCAGTATATATTGCCTCTGCTGTATAGCTTTTGTCCACTAGAGGGCAATAGTTTCCTTTAGACCACCATTCTGACTCCAATTTTAAGTAACTTACAGGCTCTGGGATTCTAATATTCTGGAAGAGCTAATACTCCCACTCTATTCTTTCTTTATTCTAATATTCTTCACTGCCAACCCTCTCTGCATATTCTATTATCAAGGCATTGTGTCACCTTACTCTCTGCTGCTTTACTTACCTTTGCTTACTGCTCCTCTGATTGTTTTCCTAGGGTGAACTCCTCTGTGGCTCATCCCACTCCGTTCGCCCTGCGGGCTCACTCTGCTCCCCTACCCTGCCCCCAAATCTCACCCGCCCCCAGTGGTCCTAAACTTATACTCTAACTGCCACACCCCTATGCATTAGGACCAACCTGTAACTCCTCCCCTTAAAGTGTTATTACCTCTATTATATTCTCACTTTACCCCTATCTCCTCCCCCTTAAAGAACCATCACTCATTTACCTTTATCCATTACCCTACCACTCTATCCACAAATATCCCTACATTTAACCAACTTAACCTAAACAAATGGCTCAAGGATCCTTTAAACCCTTACCTTTACTACTACTCCTAATTATACTTATCATTCCCTATCTACTTACTCTCTACGAACACCATAGATTCCTAGGACTGCATAACCGCATCACACACACCTCTGTCCTTACCCCCAGCTCCACTCATAGTGTTAGCAACCTCCCCAGCTCAGCTAAGTACTCAGCAGCCATATTTCATAGACTCCATCACATCTCTCAATGTAACCCACTAGCTAGAAAAAATAAGAAACTAATTTTTAAACTTCTACAACTCATCCAAAAAGTTCAGGTCCACTCCCTGTTAGATGGTGATATACACCCTAACCCAGGTCCTACCACTATCACAGCTACACAGCCTGATACACCAACAATTTCAGTCACACAGACACTTACCAAGCCCCCCAACTCTCTCCTGATAGCTCATCTTAATATTCGTAGCATCAATAACAAAATAGCTCACCTGCATGCCCTTATTGATGTTTATTCCTTTGACATCCTCTGTCTGTCTGAAACATGGCTTAATCCATCAATACAAGACAGTGCAGTTCTACCCCCTGGCTATAATATCATAAGACATGACCGTAACACTAAAAAAGGAGGAGGCGTAGCCATACTTTATAAGAATGGATTACAAGTTACCTTGTTAGACTCCAAACCTCCACTTTGCAACAATGCAGAAATTCTTCTAACTAAGATTCAGCTTAACAAAAGCAAAGCCATATATATATATATATATATATATATATCATGCGTCTATCTTCCCCCAGGCAATAACATCAACACATTAGAGGCTATTCTCAGCTGGCTCTCAAATAACTACCCCCAAGAAACCATTATACTTGGAGATTTTAACATTAACTGGAACTCCTGTATATCTGAGCAGCCTTCTACTCATATTAACTTATATGGTTTTACCCAAACTATAACATCCCCAACCCGCACCAATAAAACTAACAACAAAACTTGTACCCTTGACTGGATACTCACTAATACCCCCCAACTAAACTATAAAACAGGCACCCTCCCTGAGGACATAAGTGATCACTTGCTTACCTACTTAATCAGAACAAAAACTGTCATCCTAAACTCTCTACCATCTGTAGAACTATTCGCACTACCAAAAATTTTAACCCTGCTCACTTTCAAGCTGAACTAGTCACCTGTGACTGGTCACCCCTGAAATACCTCCCAATAGATAATGCCGTGAAATACTTTAACTCTAAATTTCTAACCATTTTAGACAGCCATGCCCCATTACGCAAAGTTAGAATTAGAACCAAACCGGCACCATGGCTCACCAAAACGACCAAACAAAAAATCCTCCAAAGAAATAAACAATGGGCCAAATGGCGCTCAACAAAAAGCTCCTCAGACCACCTGCAATTCAGACAGCTAAGAAATGAAACAAAAAAAGCCATATTAGCTGATAAAAGAAACTACTACTACCAACTACAACAAACCAACCAAAATAATCCCCAAAAATTCTGGCGAGGTATCAATAACCTCCTACACCCTGGATGCTCAAGTACTCCCTCTCCCTCTGGCTCTGATCACAACAATCCCATCCAAATAGCTGACTCATTTAATACTTTTTTCACTGAAACCATACAATCCCTAGCCAACCAGCTATCCCCTAGCACCCCAGGCTCTGCCACAACCTTTACCAATAATTCTTATCAATTTCATTTTCAGCCAGTGCCCACTTCACTTATCTGTAACCTCATACAGAAACTTAAACCCACTACTCTCTCTGCTGATAAATTACCTGCAGAATACCTGCAAAAAGCTGCTGAAGTCATAACCTACCCCATATCCATCCTCATTAACGGAACTATTTCTGAAGGATCTATTCCCCTAATCTGGAAAGACTCTCACATTATTCCCCTGCATAAGGGCGGTAACTCCAAAGAGTTGTCCAATTATAGGCCCATAGCTATTCTGTCTCCTTTGGCAAAAATAATGGAGAAATGTATACACATACAACTGTTAACCTACCTACTCTATCACAATTTATTAGCACCCTGTCAGCATGGCTTTAGACCATTTCATAGCACCACCTCTGCTCTCTTATCCTTCACTAACCATATTAACAGTAATCGTAATATTGATACTCCATCCTCAGCTGTTTTTATTGACCTGTCCAAAGCATTTGACATGGTGAATCACCACCTCCTTATAGACACATTCAAAAAACTGTCATTGGACAACCATACTATACAGTGGTTCCAGTCATACTTACATAACAGGCAACAGGCTGTACTATGGGGAAATACTTTATCTTCCCACATCCCAGTCACTCTAGGGCTCCCGCAAGGATCTATATTAGGCCCATTACTCTTCTCCATCTTTACAAATGACCTTCATTCTGTAATTCTTCAAGCTGACTGTATCCAATATGCTGACGACTCCACACTCATATGCGCTGCTGCTTATCAATCAGAACTTCAGTCACTAACCCAAATGACCTTTAGTACAGTTGAAAACTGGCTCCTACAAAGACTTCTTATCCTTAACCCCAAAAAAACAAAAATGCTACTATTTACCCCCACCCGCAGAACCTCCCCACTTAACTTTACTATTACTTCAAATGATGGAACTATAATATCTCCTGAACCAACCACCAAACTACTCTGGGTACTAATAGATAACTTGTCCTTTGAACCTCACATTAATAACACCATAAAAATAGTAAACAAGAAACTAGGTTCCCTCTGTAGAATAAAACCCTTTCTTACATCTCCAGCCAGGGTTACTATTGCTCGTACCCACCTCATCTCTACCTTGCTCTATGCCTCCCCTATCTATACCAAAATATGTAGAAGTAATCTGAGTAAACTTACATCCTCCTACAACAATATTGCCAGATTTGCAGCTGGGTCCTCCTATAGAACTCATCACTGTATTAATCTGAATCAGGTAGGATGGTTAGAGCTGTCAAATTTAATACTTTTCAATCAATTAATAGTAGCCCATAAGATCCTGTATTTACCTCAAAATACACCCATACTTACATCCCTAGTCTTCCCCTATAATAACCTCAAGACCTTACGCTCAGCTAATAACCTACTTGTACAAATATCAAAATCCAACAACTTAACTGGTGACACCTTGTTCTCCAATACAGTAGGTAAAGCCTGGAACATCCTCCCAAGCCAGCTAACCTCAATATCCTCTGTCAGCTTATTTAAAAGCAAGCTTAAACCCTACCTCAAATCACACTGGCTATGCCCCTGTGTTAACCCAGACTAAATACCTAACTATTAACTAGACTCCCACAATTCCTAGCCTCCCATGATCATGATCGTGTGTTGTCTCACTAATTTTTAGTGAGCTTAACCTTCCTTAGGATTTTTTCTCATGTAAATAAGTATATACTGTGCATGATCAAACACCTTCATATAGTATCACAACCTATGTGTTAAATAACACTAGAAATCCATCCTTGTTTGCTGATCTTCTATACTCTATCTATTGATCTCTAGTGTTTTTCTTTCTTAGGTTTTTGTGAGACCTTAGTATCTCATCATAAACTACTAGGTGTATCTAATTTTGTAATATGTTATAAAGATTTGTACTACACCATTTCTAATGCAAATGTATTAGTCTTATTCATCTATTCTTAGATAAATTTTTCCTTTTTCCTACTGAAATATAAAATATATAATCTTAGGCTTGTACTATAATTGTTAAAACTTCTTATGTACCAAATTATACTGTTATTGTCTTTGTCTTGACCTTTTATGTTGTTGTAATTTGCGGAGCTTTTCTCCCCGGGCCTCCACTGAAAATGGACATGTATCCAGCTGGACTAGCCCGGTCAACAAATGTAAAATAAATAAAATTGTTGTACTCCTAAACCTCCCTCTCTTATTAGCCTTGCAATATCAGACCTGTCCACTGGGTGGCCTCCTTAACCCAGCCATACTCTTTCATATCTCTTATGCCCAGATACGTACTTTAATTTCTCCTGCTGTACCTTAACTACTATTCAGTCTTCTCACTTTATCCTCTACTTCTACTGTCCACATCCACCTCTTCTAGGCTCAGTTCTCACTATCCTTTTCCCACATCTGTCTTTTCCAACTTACCTACTGGAGTCAATCCTGCTGATAGTTTTTTTTATAACTGCATCTGTATCTGTCTCCTGCTCTAGTCCTTATTTCCTTCTCACCTCTCCATTGACTGTCACTCTTCCTGTCCTCTCTTTCTCGCAGTCCATACCATTTCTAACCTTCTGTTATACTTCACCTTTAATATGTACTGCAAAATATCCCATTCTCCTCTCTGAAGCTGTCACTCTTCCTGTCCTCTCTTTCTCACAGTCCATACCATTTCTACCCTTCTGTTATACTTCACCTTTAATATGTACTGCAAAATATCCCATTCTCCTCTCTGAAGCTGTCTCTCTCTTGCCCCTCCCACCTGTAACTACTCTTTCCCCCCTACTGCCCTCCCCTCTCCACCTTTATCCTTGAACTCCCATAAATACCCTGGGTCTACTGGTGCGCCATCTTTAGGAATTAGGATAACCCCTGGCTGCTGCCTGCTCCTCTCCCAGCATCTAACCCATGCGGTATGTAATTACTGAAATTGTTGCTGCTCATCATGCCAAATGTCTGTATTGATTTTTGTGCCAAATAGCCATTTTTGTACTAGTTGCTGCTAAGGATTTTCCGTAGAAAGCGTGTATTTTTAAACTCGTTATATTAAATTGTGGAGTGCTTGTGAATTTATACTGCTGGCATCTTTTCACGCCTTTTGATTTAGCCCTTATAGTCTGCTTGTGAAGGCTTTGCAGGCATTGTTAAGCTGAGAACGGTGGATTAGTAGGCAATTTCCCTTGCTTAACTAGAGCTAAGAGTGCCATTCGGTATTGCTTGTTATAACTCCCGGACACTGCTCACTGAACTCCGCCACCCTAGTGGAGTTTTCAAAAGTGCATAAAAGCCCCCCTGTCTTGTTCAGCTGTGCTTGCTCGCATAGTGGCTCTGTATTGTTTGCAGTGCTGCCTCTGGTGTATTTGAAAGCAGACATTAGGCTTTGGTGAACTACAAAATCTGATAAGCTGACCTTTCTCTGAGTGTGCTTGTTCATGTGTGGGTCTCCGATACCTGTATAAGGCTTTTTGAGCAATGCTAAATAATTTATTACCCTGATGCTTGAATTCTCTCCGCATACCAACCTTGTACCGCGTATGTGTTAAATCACAGGTGATTTTTGCCTAGAATCGGCTTTTGAAAGAGTGCAGTCATGTGGATAATTTTCTGAGCGTCCTTAATTATATATTGATATCTGAAGCCGGCAAAAGGCTTTTTGAGCAGTGCTACCCAAGCACTTTAGCTAATGACTAACTCCTTTGCACATATCAGCCTTGTGCCGCATATGTGTTTAACCAAAGGAGTTTTTAGCCCATAAACGGCTTTTTCTGTCCATTCTGAAGCCTGTAACCTGCTGTTTTAAAGGCGCCACCTAATCGTTTACCCTGAAGCCTAAATCCTCTCCATAGTCCTACCTTCTACAGCATTTACTTTTACTTTTGGAACCCTGCTGTTTAAGCTAGTAATCGGCTGTTGATGCCTAAACCCTCTCCACTGACCTACCTATTACATTTTATTATCTTACTTTACAAAATCCGATGTTAGAAGCCAGTAAACGGCTTTTGGAAGTACGCCATCTAGGTGGAGAATCATAAAGGGCTTGGCTAAATGTACCTCACTCCAGCAGTGTTTAATTCCTGGTCAATTACTGATTTATCATACACAAGCTTATTGCTGATATGAGCACCTTTAGGTAGCAGTCCGTTAGGGCTGCAGCATTGAATCCGTAAAGCTATTTTGCAGTAGCTGTGTAATGAACTGTATAACAACCTACTTGTGTGTTATCCTATGATACATTACCCCACATTGTAAAGTGTAATCGCATTTGGGCCTCACACACTGTCCTGATCTAGCATAGTACTTGAAGTAAATGCTTAACATGTTTTACTAATGCTGCAGTTCTAGCTTAGTACTTGTAGAAACTGTGTAACATGATTTACTAATGCTGCAGTTAAGTAGGTAAAAATGTTTTAATTGCTACATTTAATTTCCCTGCTACTATAATAGGGCACAGAACTATCGCACTATAGAGTTTTACATTGTTGCTAACAAGGTTTTGGAAAGACATACCTGCTATCTATGGATATTGTTTCTGAGAATGATTAGCCCATTTTGTAAAGTTTGGGTTTTTGGAAATGTAACTTGCTATCAATATATTTGTCTCTGAATGATTAGTGTAATGTTTGAGCAAGCATACCTTGCTATGTGATAACTACTGTTTCTCATCCCTACCTTCTCTCTTGCCTCCTTAAGTTACCTGCTCATCTTGTGCTTCCTGCACTAGTCTATAGGAACATAAAGGACCCTCTCCAATTATCGGTGGTTCACCTCACTGAATAACTACCCTACAATCCCTCTCTCAAGGACACCATTAAAAGTATGTTTGTGGAATAATTCCTGCCAGAAAGACTTTCTACTACTGTACCTATACTGCAGGGTTAGAGAAAGTCTTGAGCTAGGACAGCCAGCAGCCTCTACCCCCCTCCCCCCCTGCTGTACCTCAGGCTCACACACTCTCCCCCATCCTTTTTAGAAACTCCTTTTGTCTCGTAACCTTTATCCTTGCTGTACTCTAACTCCCTCTCTTATCAGCCTTGCAATATCAGACCTGTATACTTCCAAATTCTACCTACACACATCCAATAGTAAATTCGTACAATGTATAAACCACCCATCCTATTATATGTTATACTTTTATTCACGCTATCACTACTTCTTTCTCTAACCTTTGCCTACTTACTCACCTCCTATGAATTCCCACTACATCCAGACCATCACTATCCTATTAAGGAAATCAATGCTCTATCCCTACCACTCCTTTATAACCATGCTAATATAACATCTTCACCGAACTACCTACTTGCAAAGTATCATAGAATATTACATATTAAATATATCACTCTTAATCTCAGAAAAAATCTACTATACAACAAATTCCCTAACCCAAGCTATATAGGATTACTACTCTCATTTAAAGATGGTGACATCCACCCTAACCCAGGCCCAACAAAAATTCCTAGCACTCCCCATAGCCAGAATCACTTGCCTATTGATTCTCTTAGTAAAACATCTAACTCCCTCCAAGTAGCCCATCTTAATATATGTAGCATAAACAACAAAGTATCTCAACTCCAAGCTCTAGTAGAAGTATATTCCATTGATATCCTCTGCTTAACAGAAACATGGTTATAACCTGCAACCAAAGACAGTGAAATCTTTCCACCTGGATATAACATGCTAAGACTCGACCGAGTAGCCAAGAAGGGTTGGTGGGGTAGCTGTTCTATTTAAATCTGGCTTAAAGTTAACCACCTATGACTGTAAAATATCTCTTGATTCCAATGCAGAAATTCTCATCTCTAAACTTCATATTAACAATGCCAAATCCATCCATAGCATCTGTATGCATCTTCCTCCTGGTACTAACATTGCCACCATGGAAAATATCCTTTGCTGGCTATCCCAACTCCTGCCCCAAGAAACCATAATCCTAGGAGATATAAACATTGATTGGAACTGCTATTGTAGCAACCTCCCTACAACCCACATTAACCTATATGGGTTTTCTCATACCATTACATCCCCCACCAGGATCAATAAAGCTAACCAGAAAGCAAGCATATTAGACTGGATTCTCATAAACCATCACCCTCACAGTTATGATTCTGGAACCCTCCCTGATGATATAAGTGACCATTCACTTACCTATATTATCAGGCATAAAGCCCATACTCCCAATCCAACATCTGTCAGAAATATCAGATCCAAAAAGAACTTTAACCCTGAGCTATTTGAAAAGGAACTAAGAGCTTGCAATTGGTCTCCCTTAAAACACCTCCATTTAGAAGAAGCCATCAGTTACTTTAACTCTAACTTCCTTGCCATTCTTAACCACCATGCTCCAACCAGATTAATTAGAATTAAAACCAAGTCTGCTCCATGGCTTTCAAAAGTAACCAAACACAAAATGCATCTTAGAAATAAATATTGGGCCAAATGGAGAATGACTAAAAACCCTGTTGACCAAACAAACCTTTAGATAGTTAATAAGTGACACTAAGAAAGCTATACTCTCTGATAAAAGAAATTACTAACCAAAACAACCTACAAAAATTCTGGACTAGCATTAACCAATTACTCCACCCAGGTCAATCCACCACACCTAACCCTCAAAATACTGACCATAATAATCCCATAAATACAGCCAAATACATTCAATACCTTCTTTTCTAATGCCATCCAAACACTAGCTAGTCAGCTATCTCCTAATAGCTTCACTTTACCTTCCTATAACTCAACCTCACCCCTCCTTTTCATTTTCAATCTGTCCCAACTACATATATTCTAACCCTTATACAAAAACTAAAACCATGCTCTCCCTCAGCAGACCAACTACCTGCTGAATTTCTACAGCTGTCGGACAAAGTTATAGCATTTCCCATTTCCAGTCTGATCAATAGGACTATTACTGAAGGTCACATACCTAGCTTATGGAAAGTCTCTCATATTATCCCCCTCCATAAAGGTGGACACTCCATTGAGCTCTCCAACTACCACCCCATTGCCTTTCTTTCTCCTTAGACAAAGATCATGAGAAATGCATCCACAGGCAATTACTTGACCACTTAACCCAAAATAACTTACTTTCCAGCTGTCAACATGGTTTCAGACCCTCACACAGCACTACCACTGCCCTCCTTTCCTTTACAGATTGCATAAACAAAAACCGCAACCTTAACCTTTCCTCAGCACTTTATTGACCTGTCCAAAGCATTTGACATGGTTAATCATCAGATTCTCATCAACATACTCAAATCCCTATCATTAGATGCACCTTCCATAAAATGGTTCCAGTCCTACCTAGATAAAAGACAACATGTAGTAATTTGGCATAAGACTCTATCTACCCTCCAACCGGTTACCCTAGGTGTCCCTCAAGGGTCCATACTAGGACCTCTCCTCCATATTTATTAATGACCCTCATCTAGCCATCCCCCAAGCCACATGCATACAATATGCTGATGACTCCACACATATGCTCAGCCAAATCCACATCTGAACTTCACTCTCTTACCCAGAAGGTATTTAACACAGCTGAACAATGGTTCACACAGCGTTGCCTTCTTTTGAACCCCAAAAATACTAAACTCCTCCTCTTCAATCCTACTTACAAGTCCTCTCCTTTTGATTTCTCAGTTACATCCACCAATGGTACCATTATATCACCAGACCAAACTACTGGGTGTCACCATTGATAAGTCTGAACTTTGACATCCATATCAACAATACTATAAAAACTGTCAACAAAAAACTAGGCACACTGTAGGATTAAACCCTTCCTTTCCCCCACAGCCAGAGCTCACACGCATCTAATCTCTACACTCCTCTATGCCTCACCCATTTTTACTAAGCTATCTAAAAATAACCTCAGCAAATTGGAAATGTCCTACAATAACATTGCCAGATTTGCACAAGAAACCCTTACAGAACCCACCATTGCATAAATATAAAGCAGCTAGGACGGCAGGAACTACAAAACCTGATTAAATTCCATCAACTAACCATTGCCCATAAAACTCTTTGTAAACCTTCCAGTACTCCTGTTCTATCTACCCTCATCACCCCATATACAAATCTGAAGTCCTTACGTTCCTCACACAAACATCTTTTACACACCTCTAAAACCTCTAAACCTAACAACAAGGCTGGGGATTCTCTATTCTCCAATGCTGTCTGAAAAACCTGCAATCTTCTCCCCAGTGACCTTTCCTGTCTTCCCTCTCTATCACTCTTCAAACACAGACTGAAACTTTACCTTAGAAGACACTGGTTGTGCCCCTCTTCTAAACCTGACTAGGCATCTATCCATCTGTTTAAACTTAGCTCTGCCTATTCAAGACTACTCGTGAACTTTTATATATTCCTTTTTGACTATAAATGCAGACTCCCTCCAAAACTACACTGTGTCAAACCTCTGTAAATACTTTCTACTGAGGAATTTCTTTATTTTAATACAATTAACCTGTCATCTCTTTTGACTTTATTTCTTCTTTTTATGTATGATACCTGTATATTGTACAGTATATGCATTCTTGCACTATAAGTATTTCTTATTTGTCCTCGCGGAATTTTCTGTTGTAACCTGGAATGTGCATTGTATATAATGAATGTTGCTATTTAGTAATTTTTTTTTTTATTGCTAGGTTTTTCATGTATCTCTCTTGGAGCTTATCTCCCCGGGCCTCTACTGAAAATGGACATATATCCAGTTAGACTAGCCCAGTCAACAATTCTTAAATAAAATAAATAAAAAATAAAATAATTAAACAAAAAATGGTATTACTTCCAGATTGTGCAGAAAGTAAAGATTTTCAAGAGTTAATGCATTCTGCAAACCAAGTTAGTAAACATGCTTTGCAGTGTGGGTTTGGTGCCCTAGAAGCATCTTGCAGGGCTGCTGTCACTGGGTCTGTACTGAGAAGGCATGCTTGGCTGAAGGAACAAGTCTTGCCTGACCATGTCAAAGCAAAATTGCTAGATGCTCCATTAAATCAGGAGCGTTTGTTAGGCATAAAAGCAGAAGTTCTTAAAAAGATGGAAGAAAAAGCTAAATCTATGAAAACTGTCAAAGATTTCTTACAGGTGCAGCCAACTAGATTCAGTAGGCATTGGCCTTCAGAAAACCTGGTCCTTTCCAGTAGTCTCAGACCTTCTCAGTCCAAACCTAGGGGAAACAGACCACCAAGACTACAGTCTCATGGTATGAAAAGATCTAAACAATGGAGTGTTTCCACCTCAAAACCAGGGAGTGGTAAGCCACCCTCATATAGAAAAAGTTCACAATGACTTTCCAATTATCCTTCCCAGCCATGCCCAAGTGCTTGCGCACCTAGGAAGAAAACTCGTCCTTCATGCAAAAAACTGGGTGTCCATTACTCCGGACCGATGGGTTCTAAACATTGTATCCCAGGGATACAAATTCTACTTCCACTCACTGCCAACTCCAAGGTGGTTGCCAGACCTTCCTCCAAACCAGTGGGCAGAGGCTCAAAAGCAAGTACTTTCCCTTCTCCATATCAGGGCTATTCACCCTGTTCCAGTAGAACAAAGGGGACAGGGTTTCTGCTCCAGACTGTTCCTGGAGCCCAGAAAAGAGGTCTCTTGCCCGCCCTATCCTGGATCTATCACTTCTCGACATCTTTCTAGTGGTCCCAAAATTCAAAATGCTTACACTGCAACAGCTTCTTCCTGTGCTAGCCAAGGATGCCTGGTTAGTCCCCCTAGACTTAAAAGAAGCTTATCTGCACATCCCCATAAGGGAGTCTTGCAGGAAATGTCTACATTTCAGGGCAGGCTCAATGCACTATTAGTTCTCTGCACTTCCCTTTGGCTTATCTACTGCACCCAGAGTATTCACAAAATGCCTGGCTCCAGCCTCTGCATACTGCAGACAGAGAAATATTCAAATCTACCCATACTTGGATGATTGCCTGATTCAGATGGACAGTCAGGAATTGCCAATTCAGCACCTGGCATTTGTAAAAGGACTTCTAACTTCACTGGGATACACCATCAACAAAAAGAAATCACAACTGGTGCCCAGCCAATGTATTGTATTCCTGGGAGAAAGCCTGAACACAACTTACCAGATGGCATTCCTCATTCCAGAAAGCAGGTCCATTTGACAAACTATTTCAAACTAATGTCCAGCAAAACCCAGCTATCTGCAAGGAAAATACTACAATCCCTTGGTTTCATGGCCTCATGCATTCTGCTAATTCCGTATGCAAGACTGCATACGAGGAAACTTCAGTGATACTTAAAAAGTCTCTGGTGTCAACATTCTCAGGACCTGGAAACAGTGATTCCTGTCATACCTTGTCTAAGGGCAGAGTTCCTTTGGTGGGCAGAAGCATGCAACCACAGCAAGGGACTTCCTTTCACTCAACCCCTCGCCGCCCAAACCCTGACAACAGACGCATCAGACTATACATGGAGGGCTCACATGGCAGGCAAATGCATTCAAGGCAAATAGAGCCCAGAACCAATTACCCTGCATATCATTCAAAAGGAGATGCTAGCTGTACAGAAGGCTCTGACAGTCTTCAAATACCTTATCCATCCAGGACAGCTCCTGATAAAGACAGACAACACCACAGTTATGTGGTACATAAGCAGGGCCGAACTCATTCTTACCCACTCGGCAGGTTAGCCATGGTTCTGTGGAACACAGCCTTGAGCATCCAAGTGCACCTGCAAGCTCAATTCGTACTGGACCTTTACGAGTGGAAACTGGACCCCAACTCATTCAAACTTCTAACCCAGAGGTGGGGAACACCGGAGGTGGACCTTTTTGCTTTTCCCCAAAACCACCATTTGAGCAATTTTGCACCAGGAACCTTCACAGCAGAGCCTGGAAGGTGGGCGCCCTATCCTTTACATGGGAAAACCTCTCAATTTATGCCTTTCCTCCTCTGTCCCTCCTCTCAAAAGTGCTACTCAAGATCAAACAGGGCAGGCCAAGGGCAATCCTTATTGCTCCAGAATGGCCCCACCAGCACTTGTACCCACTCCTACGCAGTCTGACAGCAGTGCCACCCTGACACCTACTTCACACACCTTCCCTACTGTCTCAGCAGGAGGGACAGATTTTACATCCACAGCTGCAAACCCTAAACCTTGCAGCCTGGCTTATCCCATGAATACACCACCGGCATCCCTCAGCAAACATGTGCTGGATGTCATCCTTGAGGCCAGAAGGCCTAGTACTAGGAAATCCTATGCTGAAAAGTGGGAAAGATGTTGTTCTTGGAGTCTGTCTCAAGGAAAGGACACAGCTGTGCCCAGCTTACCTCAAATCCTTGATTACCTAGCAGAGCTGCTCCACAGAGGCCTTTCTTTCTCATCCATTAAGATTCATTCCTCTGCCATCTTAGCTCATTATAATACTGAGCCTCCTCTCTTTTCTCACCCTCATCAGGCAGTTCCTGAGAGGAGCTAACAATTTAAGGCCCCCTAGGAGAGCTCCCACCCTGGCCTGGGATCTTAACTTTGTACTGGAAAAGCTCACACTTCTCCCTTTTGAACCTGCTGCTTCAGCTAAATTCCTCTCTTGGAAAACAGCCTTACTTCTAGCTATTACTACAGCAAGAAGAGTGTCTGAGTTAGAGGCACTAATGGCGGTGGAGCCCTTCATTATTTTCCATGCTGACAGGGTTTCCTTCAGGACTAACACTTCCTTTATGCGCAAGGTGGTATCCAGTATGGCTTTAAAGCAATCCATTCATTTGCCAACCTTTTTCCCTAATCCTCAGACTAGAGGGGAAAGTATCCTGCACTCCTTGAACATGCACAGACAACTCAGGTTCTACCTTGATGGGACTAAGCCTTTCAGAAAATCTGATCCAGCTACTAGTCAACTTTGCTGCAGGGGCAGAGGGCAAGCCATTTCGAAGCAAACCATTTCCAAATGGATAGCACACTGCATCCGTTTCTGCTACAAGCACCATGGAAAACCTGTCCCTCTGTGGATCAGAACTCATTCCACTTGAGCTACTTCAACCTCTACAGCATTTCTCAAGGGGTCCCCACCAGGGACATCCTGGAAGCTGCATCCTGGAGTTCTCTACACACCTTCACCAAGCATTACCACTTACCTATTTTTTCTAAATCCAGAGCCGGATTTGCTACAACAGTTTTACAAAGCCTGATAGCCATCCCCAACACTTTTTGACTGCCTCCACCCTTCCTCAGCTTTGGGAATCAACCCAAGTGTGATGACTGCAACAGTGAAACACGAAGAACATGGTACAGTTGTGTACACTTACCATAAATGTAAATGTTCAAGTGTATTCACTGTTGCAGTTCTGGATGTTCATCTTGTTACCCTGCTGCAGTCATCACACTGGGTTATCCTGTCGTCAGGCGGTCCCACAGTTGGCTGTATTTCCAAAGTCTTAGTCCGATGTCGGTTGCTGCCGCCTCATCCCTGACGTCAGTGCGCCAGGGATACATATATTGCAACCGATGCCATTTTCTTCAGTCTTTCTTGCCGTGCAGTGCCCGAAGCAGAAGCAGTTCGCAAGTGCCGGTTGGCCGACTCCTGAGATTTTCGAATTCGAATTTCAGACCGAAGTCTTCTATAAAGCTTAGTACCCCGTTGGGGAAACTTTTCTTGCCTCAGACCGATGTCAGAAAAAGTTAACAGTTGTATTTCTTGTGGGAAGCAAATACCTCATAAGGATTTTCATTCTTATTGTATACCTTGCCTAGGCCCTGACCACGACGTCACTTGTCGTTTTTGTGCTAGATTTAATAAACGTACTATTAAAAGACGATTTGATTTCGCACAACACTTTTTTGGCAGAAAATTTCATTATAACATGCCGTCGGAGCTACCTACTACCGGCGTGCACAAAAAGCGCAGGGATAAGGATGGTCAGCCCAGCCTAAGCCCGATTCCGAGGTCTCGGTTGATCTGGTCTCCGGTTATCAGTGAGGCTCCGATGCAGCCTCTGACTACCGCAGTTCAGGAAACCGAGACCGCTACAGATATTTTGACGGAATGTACTAGGCCGACGCAGCCTTTTACTTTAGGCCTTACCGACGATTTACCTTCCAAGGACGTCGGTGCCTCTGAAACGTCATCGGTTTCTGAAGGCGTTTTCAGACCGACAACTCTTACAGTCAAAACGTTTTCCAAGTCGAAGACTCCTTCCAAATCGAAAAAGGCTTCACTTCAGTCTCCTGTTCAAGGCCCTATGCCTAAGAAACAGATGCTTAAGATGGCTGAAGATTTGATTTCTCTTATCAGGGGTTCTTAGCCTCCTCCTGACAAAAGGCCTAGACAAGAGGAAGAACCTGCTTCCTCTGAACAACTGTCTATTTCTTCAGATTCCTCTGAGGACCAAGACTATTCCTTTTCTCCTTATGAAGATTCTAATGCTGAGGACTATATTCCCTCAGCTTCCCCTCCAGAAGATTACTCTTTTGGGGAAACGTTACACACTATGAGGGAACATTTCCATGGGAAGGTCAGGATTACTCTGATTCCAAGAAAAAGCTCAGAGAGTTTCTTTTGCTCCCCCAACACAGACCTCTAGCCATCCCTCCTGTTTTGGACATTGTGGATGATGTCTACTTAGAATCCAGTTTCAACCCTGACTCTCTCTGCCTCCTGCCCCGGCTAAGCCTGACAGATACTACAGAGTACCTGATTCCCACAAATTTCTTTACAAAAGCCCAGTAGCTGAATCAGAGACCATCTCCCAGGGTCCCAAGGGGGCTAAGGCTTCCATGGCTAAAAATCCAGTACCTTCTGGAAGGGATTCAAGAGCACTAGACAGATGGGGGGAAAAGGTTTACACCTAATCCACTTCAGCTATGAGAGCTCTAAACTGTCAATTTCATATGCTTAAGTATCAGCAATTTCTGATCTCTCAGTTAAAACAAAAGATAACCACCCTCCCTCAACAATCTGAATTGAAAAGTACAGGATTTGTTGCACTCCACCGAGCAGGTGGGAAAACATACCTTACAATGTGGGTTTGATTCTTTAGAGGCCTCCTGCAGAGCAGCTGTCACTGGATCAGTTATATGTAGGCATGCCTGGTTAAAGGAACAAAGTCTGCCTGATCATGTTAAAACAAAACTAATAGATGCTCCTTTACAGCAGGATGTTCTTTTTGGTGTGAAAGCAGAAGTTGTTTTAAAGAAAATG
The DNA here is from genome assembly GCF_019279795.1 of Protopterus annectens. Lineage (NCBI taxonomy): Eukaryota > Metazoa > Chordata > Ceratodontiformes > Protopteridae > Protopterus > Protopterus annectens. The sequence continues at coordinate 96,816,004 of NC_056750.1, read as the reverse complement.
GAAGATAAGGCAAAATCTATGCAGACAGTCAAAGATTTCCTACAAGTACAACCCCCTCGCTTCAGCAGAAACTGGCCAATGAAATATTGGTCATTTCCAGCCACTGACGGGCCTCAGAGGGGTAAATACAGGCGCCCAAGGGGCAGAGGACAACCACAAGCTCCGTATAAACCTCGCCAATGGGGCACTCCAACCCAGAAGGAAGGAGAAGACAGGTCTCAACCCACCAGAAGGCAAACTCAATGACTTGCACCTCAGCTGGCCAAACAAAACTCTTTTGTCAGCCCCCCTGGGGGGAAAACTAGCACTATTTGCAGACAACTGGCACATGGTCACAAAGGACAAATGGGTCCTAGACATAATTTTGAGGATACAGATTCCACTTTCACACCTTGCCAATAAAAAGAGGAATGCCAAACCTGCCACAAAATCAAAGGGCAGAGGCTCAAAAACAAATTACAGCTCTCATGGCCATGAGAGCCATTCAAAGGGTACCAACTCAAGAGCAAGGCCAAGGATTTTACTCAAGACTCTTCCTAGTACCCAGAAAAGAAAATGCTTGGAGACCAATTCTGGACCTTTCAATTCTAAACACTTACAAGTTCCCAAATTCAAGATGCTAACACTACAGCAGCTACTTCCCATGTTGGGCAAAGAAGCATGGCTGGTAATGTTGGACCTCAAGGAGGCATACCTGCATGTCCCTATCAGACAAAGTTGCAGAAGATACCTCCGTTTCATTGCAGGTTCAACCCATTATCAATTCTCTGCACTGCCCTTTGGCTTATCTACTGCGCCCAGAGTATTCACAAAGTGCCTGGCACCAGTAATTGCATACTGCGGACAAAGAGGAATTCAAATATATCCATACCTGGGCTACTGCCTCATCCAAGCAGAAAGAAAAGACATTCTCTTACAACACCTGGCTTTTGTGAAGATTTACTAAATTGTCTGGGGTACACAGTAAACGAAAAGAAGTCAAAACTAGTACCCTCACAAAAAATGACATTCCTGGGTGCCAGCTTGGACACAACGGCCCAGAAGGCTTATCGTACACCAGACAAGCAATTACAACTGATTCAATATTTCAAGACAATGGCAACAAAGACCCAATTAACTGCAAGAAAAATTCTGCAGGCTTTGGGCTTTATGGCATCTTGCATTCTGATCCCATTTGCAAAACTGCATATGAGGAAATTACAGTGGTACCCAAAAATCGTATGGTCTCAACACAGCCACAGCTTGGACACAGTGATATCTCTCATTCCCTGCCTTCAGCAGGCATTCCTATGGTGGGCACAGGCATGTCACCTCAACAAGGGTCAGCCTTTCACCTTGCCCCCACCCAGGCAAACTATCACAACAGATGCTTCAGTCTATGCCTGGGGGGCACACATGGCAGGGCAATGCATTCAAGGCCTATGGACTGCAGAACAAAGAAAACTGCACATAAACCAAAAAGAGATGCTAGCTGTACAGAAAGCTCTGACAGCCTTCAAGGATCTACTACAGCCTGGACAACTTGCAATAAAGACGGACAACACCACAGTAATGTGGTACATAAACAAACAAGGGGGCACACATTCATACCCTCTTTGCAGGCAAGCAATAATCTTATGGAACACAGCTCTGACCTACCAAGTCCAGTTACAAGCTCAATTCCTGCCAGGACAGGAAAAACACATTGGTAGACGACCTAAGCAGAAACATCAAAGATCCCCACGAGTGGAAGCTAGACCCACAAATATTTACAATGATAACTCAAAGATGGGGCCTACCAAATATAGACCTGTTTGCCAGTCCTCAAAACTACCAGCTGACAAAATTTTGTATAAGGACATTCCACCATCAAGCTTGGAAAGTGGATGCTCTCTCCTTCAGTTGGAAAAACCTGACAGCATATGCCTTTCTTCCATTACCTCTTCTCACAAAGGTTCTTTTGAAGGTCAAAAAGGAAAAACCTCGACTGATTCTCATAGCCCCAGACTGGCCACGCCAGCACTGGTACCCGCTATTGAAGAATATGGCTCACAGCCCACCATGGATATTGCCTCAAATACCCCATTTGCTCATGCAGCAAGACAAGCAGATTCTACACAGCCAGATCAAAACCTTAAACCTGGCTGCATGGAAAATCAATTAAGCATCCAACCAGCCCCTCTTTCACAAGCAGTTGTGGATGTTATTCTAGAAGCCAGGAGGCCAAGCACCAGGAAGGCTTACTCAGACAAATGGAAAAGGTTTTCTGCTTGGAACCAAGCTAAAGGCCAAGACGCAACTCAGCCTCATATGCCTCGCATTCTGCAGTATTTAGCTGAGATGTTGCATAAAGGACTTTCCTTCTCCTCAATTAAAATCCATGCTTCAGCTATTTCAGCTCACTACGACACAAATCCACCTTTATTTTCAAATCCTCTCCTAAGGCAGTTCCTCAGAGGGGCAAAAAACATTAGACCACCTAGAAGAGCTCCTACTCCTATATGGGACCTCAACTTTGTTCTGGAAAAACTAACGCTACCTCCCTTTGAACCAGCTTTTTCTGCAGACTTTCAGTTCCTATCTTGGAAGACTGCCCTGCTCCTGGCAATAACTTCTGCTAGGAGAGTTTCAGAATTACAGGCACTTGTGGCAGTGGAACCTTTCCTCATTTTTCATCAAGACAGAGTTTCTCTACGAACTAATCCTTCCTTCATGCCTAAGGTGGTTTCCAGTGTAGCTTTAAATCAAACCATCCACCTACCCACTTTCTTCCTTAATCCACAGAACAAAGGTGAGAGACTCCTGCATTCCTTGGACATTCACAGGCAGCTTCGTTACTACTTGGATAAAACTAAGGCTTTCAGAAAAACTGACCAGCCCTTTATTATTGTTTATTTGAATAATTTTTAAAATTACCAATTTTTATACAATTTCTTTATATTTATATACATTTTCATACATATTTTAAAAAATGGTTATGAGATATACTTAATATATATTTATTGGTTACATACATGTTATATATTTTATATATTTAATTTTTTAACGTATATTTATTCATATTTATATTTATATAAATATACATATATATTTTAATAATTTTAAATATTTATATCTATATTATATATTAATATTTATATTTATATTTTTGTATTTATATTTATGTTTATTTATATTTATACTTATATTTACATTTACATTGACAATCATATTCTTAAACATATACATTAGTTTTCCTATATTTAATAGGTTTTTTATATGATATATATTCTAATATGTATTTTAAATCTGTGAGGTTCTCCTATATATACATATATATATATATATATATATATATATATATATATATATATATATATGAACATTCGTTGAATGTATGATATTTTATTTTTTACTATTCTACATGTATATATACATTCTCCGTCCGTTGTAAATGCATTCTTTGCATGAATTTATGATTTATTTTTTGGCTTTGGAAATATTCATATATCACTAATAATGTTTACATTTTATTGACATCATCCATACATAAGCTTGGTTACTTCTAAATTTGCTCGTGAAATAGTTCGTACACTGTTTGTGTTCTACAGGCTTCATTCTTTCATGACCATTTACGGTTTTCTTAGTTTTGGGTTTAGTTTTTTAGTTACTTTGACATTTGAAATACCTCTTTCAAGCCGTTTGTGTTTACTGTGCTGAATGGGTATTTTACTTATTATACGGGTGCTGTTACTTTAAAGCATTTGAATTTTTAAATGCATTAATTGTTTAATTTATCAATTATGTATAGCGTATTGTCTATTTAAACACACAGGAAGTGATGTTTTAGATCAGTTGGAAAAAGTTTGGCAGGAGCCAAACGAAAGCGCTTACTGGATTTATACATTTTATACTACGATACTTGTTGTTTATTAAACATTTCAGTCCTTCCGTGAATTTGGTTTTCTTGATCGGTTTGTTTCCTTTTGGGCTCTTAAATTTTAGAAGCTGCAACTTGGAGTTCTGTACACACCTTCACCAAACACTATCACTTACCTCTTTATTCTAAGTCCAGGGCAGGCTTCGCCACTGCAGTTCTGCAGGGCCTCATTGCCTCCACTAACCCTCTATGATGCCTCCACCCTACCTTAGCTTTGTGACTCAACCCGAGTGTGATGACTGCAGCAGGGTAACACGATGAACATAGTACAGTTTTGTACCTACCATAAATGTAGATGTTCGAGTGTTCACCCTGCTGCAGTCCAAGTTACCCTCCCTCCAACCCCTCTGATCTACTGGCTAAATCTTTGCTATGCCTTACTGATATATTTGCTTATAGCTGAAGGTTTTGTGTTTGTACAGTGTTCTCACCTTTTGGTACTAATTTGGATCACCTTTTTGGGGGCACCTGACATCTGGGGCAAGAAAAACTGAAGAAAATGGCGTCGGTTGCGTCGGACCAAGACTTCGGAAATCGAGCTGACTGCGGGACCGCCTGACGACAGGATAACCCAAGTGTGATGACTGCAGCAGGGTGAACACTCGAACATCTACATTTGTGGTAGGTACAAAACTGTACTTTTCCCTCCCTCCAGCCCCCTGGCTTTCTTTATCCTTTTTTTCTATCCTCTTTATGGCCATCTTTTATGGCAGGGGTATCTACTTTTTACTGGAGGTGTTCCACACCATGTAATAGCTTCCTATATTTGGGGCTCCTGACATCTAGGGCAAGAAAAACTGATGTAGTGGCATTGGCTGCATATTTTATACCCGTGACGAACTGACATCATGGAAGAGGCGACAGCATCCGATGCAGAAATCCCAAGACTCTGGTATTCAGGCTGACTGAGGGCTACCTGCAGGCAGATAACCCAAGTGTGATGACTGCAACAGTAAATATACCCGAACATCTGCATTTATGGTAAGTATACACAATTGTACTTTATTATAAGTACGTAACTTTTTTGATCTGATGTTGTCATCTTCATTCATTCATTCATTAATTAACCTGTGGGTCTCTGTTCCGACACTCAGAACCAACTGGCCGCTTCACTAGATAAAGATTCCAAGCTCGAGCTCCTCGGTCCTACATATAATTCTCCACACTTCCATATTACCTCAGTCTTGTTTGCCTCTCTTCGGAGTAGCAGAGAGGTTCCAGTGCTCCTGAGCTCCTCCGTGGGTTTAGTACTGTTGAACAAGTTGGATTTATTCTTGCCTCTTTCTTCTTAGTGTCCTACCCTATTGTAGTTTAAAAAAAAAAAAAAAAAACTTTAGAATAACCTTTCCTTTTACTCAGGTTTTTCTCTCACTGTAGAATTTCCTTTTCATCTCTTCCCTCCTTGTCTTTTCTGTGGCTGATCCCACTGCCTGATGCCCACAGGGAGTGCGTTTACAGCTTGGGGCTTGCTCATCTGGATAGAAACTGCCTCATTTGTAAATGTTTTCTCCACAGGGTCCTGGCAGATAGGAGTAGCAACCTTATTTTGAAGGGTTTGCTCCTGCCATCATCTTCCTCTGCTTTTCCTTTCAATGTCAGGAGAGCAACCCCCTCCAAATTGTATTAAAGAGGCCCATGAGAGCAGGAAATACTCCCCCACGAGGTTCTCTTTGAAGCTGCGAAAAAAGGTGCCAAGGTCCTCGGAGTTGACCCCGTTGACACCTGCTTCTTCAGCCCTAGTGCTCCTTGCCTCGTCTGCTTCCTTGGGGCTGAATGGATTGGATCTGAGGTCTCCTCATTGTACGTCAACTTCTGGCTTGGAGGTGACCACTCCCGCTTGGAAATCCCCTTCTCCATGAAAATCTTCCAGGCCTCCCTCTTCCACATCCTTCAGATCTTCTCTGAGAAAGATGTAGGTAGACTAATGAGGCAATTTGTCGAGTCTCAGATCCAGATGGGGTTTTGTCCACTCTGTCCCCTTCTGGATCTGTGATGCTCTCCCCTTTCTGCCCCGTAGCGCCTTCTCCAATCCAGGCCTCTGTTTCAGAGTCTTCGGTTCCATTGCTCCTAGGTGCCAGGGTGTCGGGGCCAATAGTGATGTCATCATTCACCCCTGACCACTTTCCCGACACGCTTGGTGCAGACTGTTTTTGAGCCGAGTACATCTCTGAGCCTTAGCCTCGGTGTTGGTTCTGGGGGGTTAGCTTCCACTCCAAAGTTTTCAGAGCAGTGACTTTCTGTCAGAGCTTCGGCATTCGATAGCTTGGCTCAGACTCCCCCTTTGGAGCAGGGAGCTCGGAGACTTCAAGGGGTGTCCACTCTGGTAGTTTCAGCTCTGTAGAGGATGCTTCTGAGAGCTCACGGCCCTTCGGCTTTCAAAGTAGTGGAGAGGCCCCTCTCCCATTCCTGGAGAGCCTCTGCTCTCACTATTTCAGAACCTATCCATACCCCTTCTGGATTGATGCCTGGGGCCTCTAGTCTACCACGTGGATTGGCAGCTGTGGAAAGTCTCCGTACACTTCTATCTGTGGAACCTCAAGGCTCTTCAACACCTCCCCGGAACATGCCACTGAGGAGGTTCCTCAAAAAAAACTGTGCAAGAGGAGGACCTTGACTTGCCACTGAGGAGGATCCTCGAAAAAGACACTGCAAGAGGAGGACCTTGACATGCCACTGAGGAAGTTCCATGAAAAAGACTTTGCAAGAGGAGGATCTTCATTCCCCAGAGGAATCTTTTACCGCTGTTACCAACTTTGAGGAAGGCAAAAGATCCCCAAGATTGCCACCAGAAGAGATCTCATTTGGAGACTTTTTAGAAATGCTTCTTCATAGAGGTGGTTGGTCTGCTCAAAGACCTTCTCTGGAGGAATCAGCACTGTTTGCTTTTGGGGTCTAGCCCATCTAGATTTTGAGTACCCCCCCGCACTGATCTACTCATTGAGTTGGTGTCTTCTATGGCATGGAAGGAACCAGATACAAAAGATCCCATACCAAACTCCACTGATAATATCTTAAATGACCCCTAGACAAGACCTTTTGGACCAAGGGTATCCCTGTAGATGCCATGGTTGTTGCTGCTGCCATCAAAAAGGAGCTAGCCCAAGAAAGCTCCTCTGTCCATCCCTACAGTAGACAATCTTTGGCTTTGGCCAGATTTGGGAAGAGTTTACACCTTCTGCGCATTTACTTTGAGGGCATTAAACTATTTCTCCCATTTTACATGATTACAGAGGGGTCTGATCAAGGAATTCTCTAGATGTCCTTCAAGGATGCATCTGCAGTCCTTACAAATGGGTTGTCCTGTCGTCAGGCAGCCCTTCGGTCGGCCGGATTCCAAAGTCTGGGTCTGGCTTCGGCTGGTGTCGCACTTCACCCGACGTCATCCCTGCTGGTCTTCGGGTATAAAGGCATCAGCCGACGCCATTTTCCTCAGTCTTTCTTGCCGCGTGGCGCCCGAAGCAGAAGCTGTTCGCAAGTGCCGGTCGGTCAGATCCAGAGATTACTACTACCGAATACTACTTGAAGACTTCTAAAAGCTAAGTACCCGTTGGGGACTCTTTCTTGCCTCAGCCGATGTCAGAAAAAGTGAATAACTGTTTAACTTGTGGGAAACAAATACCTCATAAAGATTTCCACTCTTACTGCTTACCTTGTTTAGGCCCAGACCACGACGTAGCAGCTTGTTTAGCCTGTGCTTCCTTCAACCGGCGACGCTTAGGCGGGTCGGAGTTTGCTGAACAATTTTTTGGCTCAGATTTTGCGTACATTATGCCATCGGATCCTCCGACTACTCAAATTGTTAAGAAACGCAAAGAAAAGGACCGACACTCGCGGTCCGCGGTTTCGGACGAAACCACGGTTAAGCAAACTGCGAGTGTCTCGGTTTCGGCCGAAACCGAGCAAACCGGTCAATCTTCAGCCGAATCTATGACTACCACCGAGGCCCCTTCTACCCTAGCTGAATCGGCCTCTGAAGTTTTGCCTACTACTGTGGTTTCTCAAGATTTATCGGACACCATCCCTTTTGATGTCTCTACCCCAGCACGTGGTGCTGCTAGGCCTCCTGCAGCCATGTCTATTAAGGCCTTTGCCAGGGCTAAAGCAGCCAAAACTGCTAAGGCTGTGCCTGTTAAGCCCCCCTCTCACAGGCCCAGTTCCAGTTCCCAAATGCTTACTCTGGCAGAGGATCTCATCTCCTTAATAAGGGGATCCCAATCTCACCCAGATAGGGCCTCTCAACCTCCAGAAAAGAGACCTAGAGCAGAGCCCCCTGAGCCAGTGTCCTCTGATGACTCTTCTGATGATACAGACAATACAGACCATCCAGAGGCTCCCTTTTCTACTTATGAAGATTCAGATGCTGAAGAATCGATTCCTTCTGCCTCTCCACCAGAGGAATTTTCTTTTGGGGAAACCTTACATGCCATGAGAGAGCAATTCCAATGGCAGGGACAAGATTTCTCAGATTCTAGAAAAAGGCTTAGGACCTTCTTACACTTACCGCAACATAGGCCTTTAGCTATACCTCCAGTTCTTCCTGTTGTGGATGATGCATTTAATGATGCTTGCACTGCTCCTGATACTTTACCTCCAGCCCCTGCTAAGCCCGATAGGTTTTACAGGGTCCCGGACACTCATCACCACTTATACAAGGCTCCTTTTGCAGATCCTGAGACTATCTCCCAGGGGCCTAAGGCAGTAGCCTCGAGCTCAGCGAAAAACCCTCTCCCTTCTGAAAGGGAATCCAGGTCCTTAGAGAGATGGGGCAAAAAAGTATACACCTCTGCTACTCTCTCAGCAAGAGCTTTGAACTGTCAGTTTCATATGATCCAATACCAAGAGTTTATGCTTGATCAGTTAACTAAGAAACTGTCCTCTGATGATTCCTTAGATAAGAAATATGTTCTAGAAATGGTGAATAACATTCAGCAGGTTAGTAACTATCCTTTAAAATGTGGCTATGATGCACTGGAGGCTTCATTTAGATCAGCCATGACTGGCACAGTTATAAGAAGGCATTGCATGGCTGAAAGAACAGGTCTTGCCGGATCATGTCAAAGCAAAGCTATTAGATGCTCCTATGGATAAGGTCAGTCTTTTTGGCTCTCCTGCCCAGCAGGTAATGAAGAAAATGGAAGAGAAGGCAAAATCTGTACAAACAGTTAAAGATTTCTTACAGGTTCAGCCCCCAAGGTTTAGCAGGAACTGGCCTTCCAAAAATTGGTCCTTTCCAGACTCCTCTAAAATGCAGAGAGGCAGGAATAGGCATTCAAGAGGCAGAAATCAATCCAGAGGAGGTGCCTACAGGGGACACCAGTGGCAAGGCAATAACCAACGAGGCACAGATACAACCACTACCACTGCAACAGGACAATCACAGTGACTTGGCTCTGACACCGCCTACCAGGGAACAAATAGCAGCACCCTTAGGCGGAAAGTTAGCCTTATTTTCAAAAAACTGGCACTACATCACAAGAGACAAGTGGATTTTGCAAACTATAGACCAAGGCTACAGGTTTCACTTCCACACTTTACCAGTAAAAAGAGGAATGCCAAACCTACCACCAAATCAAAAGACAGAAGCTCTAAAGCAAATAGCTCAATTAACAAAGATAAGAGCTGTGGAAAAGGTACCACCTACAGAACAAGGCAAGGGATTTTACTCCAGACTCTTCCTAGTACCAAGAAAAGAGAAAAGTTGGAGACCTATTCTCGATCTGTCCGCTTTAAACACATTCATCATTGTTCCAAAATTCAAAATGCTGACCCTACAGCAACTTCTTCCCATGCTGGGCAAGGAGTATTGGCTGGTAACTCTAGATCTCAAGGAGGCATACCTGCACGTCCCCATACGACCAAATTGCAGAAGATACCTCAGATTTCTTGCAAGATCAGAGCATTATCAATTCTCAGCATTGCCCTTTGGCTTATCTACTGCGCCCAGAGTGTTCACGAAATGCCTGGCATCAGTAATAGCTCACTGCAGGCTTCAGGGAATCCAAATTTATTCATACCTGGACGACTGCCTGATACAAGCGGACAACAAAAACAAGCTGACACAAGATTTACAAAGAGTCATTTGCTTACTACAAGCCCTGGGATACTCAGTCAATTTAGAAAAGTCAAGACTGACTCCATCCCAAACAAGAACATTCTTGGGTGCAGAACTGGACACAGTAAAAGAGATGGCATTCCTAACTGCAGAAAAACAAGAGCAACTCCCTCTTTACTTCTTGGCATTAACAAAGCAGAGCAAACTAACAGCAAGGAAAGTACTGCAGGCCTTGGGCTTCATGGCATCCTGCATAATCCTGGTTCCCCATGCCAGACTGCATATGAGAAAGCTACAGTGGTACCTAAAGAATTTATGGTCTCAACACAGGCACAGCTTAGAAACAGAAATACCACTAATTCCATGCCTGAAACAAGAGTTCCTATGGTGGGCTCAAGCATGCCAGTCAAACCCAGGTTTGCCCTTCCACAGCATTCAACCAAGCCAGACCATCACAACGGACGCCTCAGACCTCGGTTGGGGGGCCCACATGCTGGACAAGTGCATTCAAGGCTTATGGACTCCAGATCAGCTGCACCTGCACATAAATCAAAAAGAAATGCTGGCAGTAAAACTAGCAATCCAGAATTTCAGACCATTCCTCAAAGAAGGCCAACTGATGATAAGGACAGACAACACCACTGTCATGTGGTACATCAACAAACAGGGAGGCACTCATTCATACCCCCTATGCCGAATGGCTCTGGACCTATGGAATATGGCTCTGAGTTGCAACATTCAGTTACAGGCAATATTCGTACCGGGAAAAGAAAACATCCTAGCAGACATGTTAAGCAGAACTACCTCGGATGCTCACGAATGGATGCTACACCCGGACATTTTCAAGGCCATCACAAAGAAATGGGGAATGCCACAAATAGATCTATTCGCATCCCCACTCAATCACCAGCTCAAGAAATTCTGCACAAGGACATACCACCCACTTGCTTGGAAGGTGGACTCTCTATCCTTCAGTTGGAAAGGCCTGACAGCATATGCATTTCCACCTCTTCCTTTGATACACAAGGTACTACTGAAAATCAAAGAGGAACGTCCAAGGATAAATCTGATAGCTCCAAATTGGCCAAGGCAACATTGGTATCCATTACTGAGGAGCATGTCTCGAGGGGAAACGTGGGCACTACCCCTGATCCCTTTGATGTTAACTCAGAGCGACTACAACATCCTGCATCCAAACCTGAAAACCTTGCAACTGACTGCCTGGAACATTACGTAACAGCAACTAACCCAGACTTATCCCAAAGGGTTAAAGACATTATCCTTGAGGCCCGCAGACCTTCAACAAGAAGGAACTATGCAGGAAAATGGAAAAGGTTTGTCATTTGGAGTACTGAAAGAGGGAAAGATGTGTCAAAGGTAGATATTGCCAACATCCTGGAGTATTTGGCAGAGCTTCTCCATACAGGCCTGTCCTATTCCTCCATCAAAATACATGCATCAGCTATTTCTGCAGAATACAGCTTCGATCCCCCTGTCTTCTCACATCCTCTACTCAGGCAGTTTCTGAGAGGAATTAAGAATGTAAAACCTCCTAGTAAACCACCATTACCAGCATGGGACTTGAACTTTGTACTAGAAAAATTGACACTTCCTCCATTCGAACCAGCAGCAACAGCAGATCTTCAACACCTATCCTGGAAAACTGCTTTCCTGCTGGCAATTACTTCAGCAAGAAGGGTTTCAGAACTACAGGCTTTGATGGCAGTACAACCCTTCCTAATCTTCCATCAAGATAGAGTGTCCATGAGAACTAATCCTACATTTATGCCTAAGGTGGTATCCAGAGTGTCTCTAAACCAGGAAATCCACCTACCTACCTTCTTTCCCAATCCACAGAACAAGGGGGAAAGACTGCTGCATACCTTGGATGTACATAGACAGTTGCGCTACTACCTGGACAGAACCAAGGGCAATAGAAAAACTGACCAGCTTCTAGTAGCATATGCAACAGGAAGGGAAGGAAAAGCAATTTCCAAACAGACAATCTCCAAGTGGATAGGAAATTGCATAAGATTCTGTTACTCCTACCATGGAAAGCAAATTCCACAGAACATAAGGCCTCACTCCACAAGGGCTACAGCCACTACCACAGCTTTCTTACGAGGAGTGGCTACCAAGGACATTATAGAGGCTGCTACTTGGACCTCCGTGCATACATTTGCCAAGCATTATAACCTACCTCTTTACTCTAGATCCCGAGCAGGGTTTGCCACTGCTGTTTTGCAAGGGATCCTAACTACACCATAATTTCTTCTTCCTCCTCCCTAGTTTGGCTATGGTATTCTACCCATTTGTAAGGACTGCAGATGCATCCTTGAAGGACATAGTACAGTTTTGTACCTACCATAAATGTAGATGTCCGAACAGGATAGCATCTGCAGTCAGGATTACCCACCCTCCTACCCCTCTGTGGTATTCCTAGGGTATTTGCCCACCTAATAGCTAGCTGGGGGGGATTTCTTATGGTGTATTTGTTTGTATATATGTACATACATGCTTATTTTTTGTGTTTGCCTTCTATTTTTTGGAAACATTGGCATTTATCCAAAAATTTAGCTATCCAAGAGGGCAACTGGCATCTGGGGCAAGAAACACTGAGGAAAATGGCGTCGGCTGATGCCTTTATACCCGAAGACCAGCAGTGATGACGTCGGGTGAAGTGCGACACCAGCCGAAGCCAGACCCAGACTTTGGAATCCGGCCGACCGAAGGGCTGCCTGACGACAGGACAACCCATTTGTAAGGACTGCAGATGCTATCCTGTTCGGACATCTACATTTATGGTAGGTACAAAACTGTACTTTCAGCCCCGGGGTTGTCCATGTTTGCCAAGAGACAGTAAACCTTTTCCTCCATACTGGCCACCCTTCAGTCAATGTCTAAAATGTCCATGAGGCTTATATTCCATGTGATGGAGGGTAACTGAAGGGCGGCCGGTTCCGGGGTTGCCATAAGGTGTCATGCCTTGATGAGGCTGTGTGACTTCGGTGAGCCCTTTAAGGCATCTTTCATCAATGTGCTGTTTGACGGGATCAGCCTTGTTTGGAGCCATAGTTTGAGAGACACTATCCCGCAGTGAGAAAGATGGGAAGACCCTGTCTACCATTGGAATCTGCTTTTCTACTCCACAGAGGTCCTTTTCCAGGAACCAGTGTGGCAGAAAAAGATGTGGTCCAAGAAATCTCAAGCTTCCTGTCAGGCTGTCCAGGAGATTTCTTTCCCCAGAGGCAGAGAGGTAAATAACCAGGATGTTAGACGCCACCCACTTGGCAGAGGGCCCTTGCAAAACTAAGGGTCTCTGGAACCCTTTACTGATGGATCTTTCCAGCTCTCCTGAGTGGTTGCCCAACTGCCGTCCTCTGGCGGCATTTTTCCTTGTGCCCCACATCCTGGGAAGCCATTACAAATTACCGATGAGTGCGAAGGATTGTGTCCAGCGAATACTACATTCCCATTTTAGGAAAAACTAATCCAAGGTATTACCACCCCGATGTTCCACCCAATCAGGAGGAGGATGCAGCTGTAGAAATCACAAAATTGCTGCAAGAGAGTCATCTAGGAGGTCCTTCCCAGACAAGCCGGATCGGGTGTCTGTTCCAGGTTCTTTTTGATACTCAAAAAGACAGGGAATCTGAGAACAATTCTGGGCTTAACATCTTTGAGCAGGGACATAAAGAACGCAAAATTCAAGATGGTCACGGTTCAGTCCATCCTTCCCCTGTTGAGGATGAATGACTGGTTGTGCTCTATAGACCTGAAGGATGTGTACTATCACAACAAAATAGACAGGCACTCCAGACAGTACCTTTGTTTCAGATTCATTACCAGTTCAGATCACTCCCATTTGGTCTCACCACAGCCCCAGGGTGTTCACCAAATGCTTGGCATTGATTGCAGCCCATCTCAGGCCACAGGGGTACTAGTGTTTCCTTTGTCGGGACGACTGGCTTCTAACTGCTCCAACCAGGCATCTGTTACAGGCCAAGGATTATATCCTCAGCTTGGCTCCATCCCTTGGAATAATGGTCAACCTGCAGAAATCCCAGTTGGAACCGGTTCATATGATAGATTTCATAGGAGCACGATTGGACACAAGAATTTCTTCTGCTTGTTAGACCATGGACAGAGTATCAAATTTAAGATTTCACATCAAACAAATCATGGCCATTCCGAAACCTTCAACCAGATTAGTTCTCAGAGCACTGTGTTCCGTGGCGGCCATAACTGTGTTGCCCACAGTGCACTTTTATATGTTAATTCTATGGTGGACTTAAGTGGTCCAGTGATCACTACACAGGAATCCCTTAAGCTTTCCCGTCACACTTTTGCAAAGAATCTCCTCTTTGACTTCATTCTACAGATGCTGCTTGTGGTTGTCCTTTTGTTCTTCCTCCCCCAAATGCCACGTTGACCACAGACGTCTCCCAGATGAGGTCGCCGGGCATTACGTGGGTTGAACAGTCCAAGGCACATGAACACTCCAGGAGACCAAATTCCATATCAGTGTACCAGAGATGAGTGGTGGTTCTAACATTGCAAGAACTACACAGTTCTCTTCCTCTAGGAACTGTTGCTATTCAGATGGACGGTATGTCAGTGATGTGGTACATTAACAAACAGGGAGGGACCAGATTTTACCCCTTATGTTGGGAAGCTATGAGTGTGTGGCAGTGGGCGATCTCCACCAAACGCTTTCTGGTGTCGGTGCATATTCCGGGAGAATCCAACATGTTGGCAGGCAGGCTCAGCCGAATTGTACTGATACCTCACCAAGTGGTTCCTGAATCAGTCCACGTGAACAAACTCAGGTATTGGGGTCTTCCTTGCTTTGATCTTTTTCTGAACCCTCATATTTTTATTGCACGTTATAAGTTAGACATCATCTCCTGGAGAAGAACTGCTTTTTGCTCTACCATACTCAGGAATATCTTTCCATGAAGGTCACCCTGAGTTATTCTAGCTGGGGAACTCTGTCTCATAGGTTAAAGGAATGAATGAAGATGACATCATCAGGTAAAAAAGTTATGTTCTTACCATAATGTTCCATCTGTGTTGTCTACCTTAATTCTTCATTAACCTTCCCCCAGTCCAAGACTTCGAGATCTGGCGGATATGTTAATAGGAACCACAATTTCTTACTCGGCTCCTGACTTTATAATTCTTATCCTGTGCTTGCTGTGTGGTCTATTTTTTAACCACTGATAGCTGCTGTTGCAAACTTGATCTGAGGTAATCTGGAGGAGTGGGGAATTATGGGTAGGGGAGAGGAGCTCAAGCTTGAAATCTTTAGCTAGAGAAGTGGCCAGTCTGTTATGAGGATCTGGACAGAGACCAACAGGTTAATGAAGATAGACCACACAGATGGAGCATTATGGTAAGAACATAACTTATCTTTTCATATTCCCTGACAGTCTTAGTTTTGCAGAATTTATCAAAGGATCCTTGTGTATTTTCTGCTGGAGCATGCTGTGTAACTAACCAGCTGCATAAATATTGCCTAACCCTTTGGGCCTGTGATTATCATAGTTCATCTCTCAGTCTAGATGTAGGTTGGTGAACTATGCCCATGTCTGATTCCTAGATTTTGGACACACTTACTGAATGATGTCCTTCAAGAATGCAACTGCAGTCATAACATATGGGTTGTCCTGCCTCAGGCAGCCCTCGGTCGGCCGGATTCCAAAGTCTGGGTCCGACGTCGGCTGATGTCGCATTTCTCTCCGACGTCAGAGCGGCTGGAGTACATAAGCATCAGCCGACGCCATCTTCTTCAGTCTTTCTTGCCGCGCGGTGCCCGAAGCAGAAGCAGTTCGCAAGTGCCGGTCGGTCAGCTCCTGTATTCTTCGAATCCGAAGTCATCAAAAAAGCTAAGTACCCCGTTGGGGACCTTTTCTTGCCTCAGCCGATGTCAGAAATTACTGAAAAAAGTAAATAATTGTTTGTCTTGTGGTAAACAAATACCTCATAAGGATTTCCACTCTTACTGCCTCCCTTGCCTTGGCCCAGACCACGACATCTTGGCCTGTGCCGCCTGTGCTCGCTTTAACAAGCGCACTCTCAGGTGCCAGGCGGAGTTCGCTGAAGACTTTTTCGGCGATAAATTTGATTATACAATGCCGTCGGAACATCCAATGCAGACTCCTAAGAAACAAAAAGACCGGGACCGACATCCTCGGCCCGCGTCTTCCACCGACACCACGCCAAAATCAACCGCGAGTGCTCCGGTTCCCTCTGAGGCGGTTATTCCACCGCTCCGAACTGAAGACACCGCATTACTGATACCTCCGATACCGGAGGCCACTCCGACGCCAGTTATTGACTTTACTCCGGATACTGAAACCGAGGAAATGCCCGAGACCATTGCTGTGGATAAGGTCACTCCTGCACGTGGAGCGGCTAGGCCTCCCATGTCCATGTCTATCAAGGCCTACACACGGGCCAAAGCAGCCAGCAAGACCAAGCATCTTTCTGCTAAGACCTTACCTCAGCCTACTCCTGAAACTCAAATCATGGCTATGGCCGCAGATTTCCCTGATCAGAGGTTCCCAGGCCCACCCTGAGAGAGGATCCCAGACTCCTCCTGATAAGAGGCCTAGGGTTGAACCCCCTGATCCTCTCCCCACTGATGAAGATTCTGAGGACTCTGTTCACTCCGAAAGCCAGGAAGAGCCCTTCCAGACCTATGAGGATTCAGATGCAGAGGACTCTATCCCCTCGGCTTCTCCTCCTGAGGATATGTCTTTTGGGGAAGTTCTGCATTCCATGAGGGAACATTTTAAGTGGCAAGGCCAGGAATATTCAGATTCCAGAAAGCGTCTTCGAACCTTCCTTAAAAAGCCCCAACACAGACCCTTAGCTATACCTCCTGTGCTTGATGTTTTGGATGATTTATACTCTGACTCCAGTGTTACCCCTGATACTCTTCCTCCTGCTCCTGTCAAGCCTGACAGATACTATAGGGTCCCAGAAACCCATTCTCATTTCTTTAGGGCCCATACTGTTGATTTAGAAACAATTTCCCAGGGGCCTAAAGGGGTTTCTGCTACCACCTCCAAAAACCCTTTGCCCTCCGACAGGGAAGCAAGGTCCTTAGAGAGATGGGGGAAGAAGGTCTACACCTCCACTACTTTATCTATGAGAGCTCTCAATTGTCTCTTTCACATGTTTCAATATCAGGATTTCCTGTTAAATGATTTACAGAAAAGATTGGCCTCCCCTGAACCTTTAGATAGGAAGTCTTTGCAGGAGGCTGTACACAATTCTCAGCAAGTTAGCAATCACTTTCTACAGTGTGGATATGATGCATTGGAAGCTTCATGTAGGGCAGCTATGACAGGGGCGGTCATTCGTAGACATGCATGGTTAAAAGATCAACCTTTACCAGATCATGTTAAGGTAAAACTTCTTGATGCACCCTTGGAAAAGAACAAGCTTTTTGGTGCTAATGCTAAAGATGTGTTAAAGTCCATTGAGGAAAAAGCCAAGTCAGTTCAGACAGTCAAAGATTTCCTCCAGGTTCAGCCACCTAGATTCAGCAGGAACTGGCCTTCTAAAAACTGGTCCTTTCCTAATCCTGAAAGATTTCAAAGGGGCAAAAGCAGGCGTGCCCGAGGAAGAGATCAATACAGAGGATCCTACAGGGGACGACAATGGCAACCAGGAAACCAAAGAAGTGACACAGGGGTTTCTCCCGCCCCACAGGGACATTCTCAATGACTTTCCTCTAGGTCCGCTGACCAAGGAGCAAGCAGAAGCTCCTTTGGGCGGAAAATTATCTCTGTTTACAAGAAATTGGCACAAACTAACAAAGGACAAATGGATTTTGGACATTATAGACCACGGTTACAGGTTCCATTTTCATACCTTGCTAAGAAAACTGGGTATGCCAAACCTGCCACAAAACCAGAGGACAGAGGCTATCAAGCAAATTTCTCTGCTTGCTCAGATCAAAGCAATAGAAAAAGTTCCACAACAAGAACAAGGTCAGGGATTTTACTCAAGACTGTTCCTTGTTCCAAGAAAAGAAACTCAATGGAGACCAATACTGGACTTGTCCGCTTTAAACACTTTTCTCATAGTACCAAAGTTCAAAATGCTGACTCTACAGCAACTCCTTCCCATGCTGGGCAAGGGGTCTTGGCTGATTACTCTGGACCTCAAGGAGGCATACCTGCATGTCCCTATCAGACACAGCTGCAGAAGATACCTCAGATTTCTTGCAGGGCCAGAGCATTATCAATTCTCAGCATTGACATTTGGCTTATCTACTGCGCCCAGAGTATTCACAAAATGCCTGGCGTCAGTAATTGCTCATTGCAGGCTCCAGGGGATTCAAATCTACCCGTACCTGGACGATTGCCTCATACAAGCGGACGACAAACTAACTTTGACAAAAAACTTGATTTATGTCATACATTTGCTACAGGCTCTGGGATACACAGTCAACTTTCAAAAGTCAAGACTTCAGCCATCCCAGCAAATTACCTTCTTAGGAGCCAAACTAGACACAGCCTCTCAAATGGCTTACCTGACAGAAGACAAGCAAAAGAAGCTAACTCTTTACTTCAAAACTTTAGCAAAGCTCACCCAGATGACTGCAAGGAGATTCCTACAGGCCCTGGGTTACATGGCATCCTGCATTCTCCTGGTACCACTAGCAAGACTACACATGAGAAAGCTTCAATGGTACCTAAAAAGCTTATGGTCACAACACCGCAACAACCTAGAAGCAACCATACCACTCATTCCATGTCTTCAAAAGGAATTTCTATGGTGGGCCTCAGTAAGCCAGTCAAACACAGGTATGTCATTCAAAAAACCTCAGATAACACAGACCATGACCACAGACGCCTCAGACCTTGGATGGGGGGCGCACATGGAGGGCAGATGTATTCAAGGACAATGGTCTCCAAAGGAAACACATCTGCACATCAACCAAAAAGAAATGCTGGCAGTAATGCATGCCATCGAGGCCTTCAGACAACAACTGCAACCAGGCCACCTACTAATACGGACAGAGACAACACCACTGTGATGTGGTACATAAACAAGCAGGGGGGCACTCACTTACCCCCTTTGCAGACTGACAATGAATCTTTGGGAAAAATCACTGAGCCTAAACATACAGTTGCAATCCCAGTTTGTTCCAGGCAAAGACAATGTTCTGGCGGACAGTCTAAGCAGGAATTTCCTAGACCCCCACGAATGGAGGTTACATCCAGAAATCTTTATATGACTCGCTTCGACATGGGGCAGGCCGGACATAGACCTATTTGCCTCCCACCTCAATCATCAAATACAGAAGTTTTGTTCAAGGACATATCATCCAAAAGCATGGAAAATAGATGCTCTCTCATTCAACTGGAGCTCCCTAAAAATCTATGCATTTCCACCTCTGCCACTGATGACCACAGTGTTACTAAAGATCAAAGCAGAGCAGCCCAAGGGGATCCTAATAGCTCCAGACTGGCCAAGACAGCACTGGTACCCACTACTACGGAGCATATGTAACAACAAAACATGGGCCCTCCCTCAATGGCCCCAACTTTTGACTCAACACAACTTCAGGACAGTTCATCCCAACATACAGACGCTACAGCTAACAGCTTGGGAGATCCCATGAATAACCTCAACCTACCTCTTTCAAAAGAAGTTCAGTGGATACTGACAGAAGCCCGCCGACCATCCACCAGAAAGGTTTACTCAGCCAAATGGAAGAGATTCAGCATTTGGAATACCACCAAGGGCCATGATGCATCACTTTTGAGCATCCCACTCATCCTGGAATATTTGGCAGATATGCTACATAATGGACTCTCATACTCCTCTATAAAAATACATGCTTCAGCTATCTCAGCTAGATACAACACTGATCCACCTGTGTTTTCACATCCTTTGTTAAGGCAATTTCTTAGAGGAATCAAGAATATAAAGCCCCCAAGAAAGGCACCAGTACCAGCTTGGGACCTCAACTTTGTCCTAGAAAAATTGACTTTACCTCCCTTTGAGCCAGCAGCTTCTGTGGATTTACAATTTCTCTCCTGGAAGACAGCATTCCTGTTGGCCATTACCTCAGCAAGAAGGGTTTCGGAATTACAGGCCCTAATGGCTATACCACCGTTCATAACTTTTCACATAGACAGGGTCTCTTTACGAACCAACCCTACCTTTCTCCCAAAAGTGGTATCTAGGGTCTCTTTAAATCAAGCAATTCACCCGCCTACCTTCTTTCCCAATCCTGAGAACAAAGGGGAAAGACTGTTGCATACCTTGGACATTCACAGACAGCTTCGCTACTACCTGGACAGAACCAAGACCAGTAGGAAGTCTGATCAGCTTTTTGTAGCTTACACCCCTGGAGTACAAGGAAAAGCAATTTCAAAACAGACCGTTTCTAAATGGATTGGACATTGCATCAGATTCTGTTATTCCTTCCATGGAAAGTGTGTGCCAGCCAATGTCAGACCACACTCCACCAGAGCTACAGCCACCTCTACAGCATTCTTAAGAGGGGTGCCTACAAAAGACATTCTAGAAGCTACTACATGGAGCTCCTTGCATACATTTTCCAAACACTACAACCTTTCTCTATATTCCAGATCCAGAGCAGGCTTTGCTTCTGCAGTCCTGCAGGGATTGATAGCTACACCATCCTTTTCTTAGAGCATTCCGCTTCCCCCAGCTAAGCTATGGTATTCAACCCATATGTTATGACTGCAGTTGCATTCTTGAAGAACATAGTACAGTTTTGTACCTACCATAAATGTAGATGTCCGATAGATATGCAACTGCAGTCGTGTTTTCCTTCCCTCCTTCCCCTCTATGCCTTGGGTCCACTCCTATCCCTGTTACCCTTAGCTGGGGATATCTGTTATGGTGTATCTGTTTATTGCTTATTTATTTGTCTGGAAATCTGTTTTACCTTCCAATTTGATTACAGCCTTCCTTGGAGGGCACCTGGCATCTGGGGCAAGAAACACTGAAGAAGATGGCGTCGGCTGATGCTTATGTACTCCAGCCACTCTGACGTCGGAGAGAAATGCGACATCAGCCCGACGTCGGACCCAGACTTTGGAATCCGGCCGACCGAGGGTTGCCTGAGGCAGGACAACCCATATGTTATGACTGCAGTTTCATATCTATCGGACATCTACATATATGGTAGGTACAAAACTGTACTTTTCTTTGGCCAGCAAACTACTCATAAAAACCTGCACCGGCATTGCTTACATTGGCATGAGGAGAAGTCATATTGAGTGTTGCAACTAGTGCCAGAGTTTCAACCCACAGACACCAGAAGGATACTTTCTTGGCTTACTTTGCCAATAGGAGAGAACTTCTCTTGGATCAGCAAGGAGTGTCCTTCATTTACCTAGGGCCACCAATGCAAAAATCTAAAGCTTTAAGTGTAAACTTAAGCATAGCCCATCCTACAGGCAAGTCGTATAGTAAAATAGCTCTATGGGTTTGTTTCCCATCCTAAACTTGCCCTTGACGAGCAAGGCCTTATAGCTGTCCCGGTGTACTTTGTTAGCTAATGAATTTGCACACAGGGAGCACACTCTCAGCTCCCACCTTGTGGAGAGGTCCCTTGACTAGCCTAGCCATGGGTTGAGGGATACCTAAAAGTGAGTCTTTTCTTTACTTGTCCCATCCCCTCAGCAGACTTTGTTGGTACAAGTAGATGGGGGGCATGATGTTATCTGATTGCAGTGCTTAGATTTTTGATTTGTGGCATGAATGAGTCTTGACCGCAGAACTGCACACTTGAGTATTATGACTTAATGCACGCTCCCGTCCTGGCACATAACTCTCTTCCCTACATGCCAGATATTCATCATTTTTCACTGTAGGATACATGACGTCTATGATTCTCGTGCTTTCGTCATACTGCAGTTGAGGAAAATATGGTAGTACTTCCTGTGAGTGTGGATTCAACATCTTCACCCTTTATCCTTTCTGATCTCAATTCTGAAATTTGTAACTAAGGTAATTCTTTGGATAGACAAGATCTCTTGCAATCCAGGTCTTCCATTCTCCTTTCAAACTACAGATGCATCAGACTTGGTGTGGGATACGGTTTCCAAAGAGGTGAAAATAAAAGCTCTGTAGAAGCCCTCAGCCCTACTCAAAACCACATAAATGTCAAAAAGATGGGAGTTACCAATTCTTTGAAATCTTTAAATCATCTTTGGTCCTCGGGATCTCTGCAAGTGCATGCAGACAACACTGAAGTAATGTGTTAACATACAAGGGGTACAAGATCTTACCCTTTTTACAGACTTGGATGTTCTTTGTGTTTCACTGTTGCAGTCATCACTCTTGGGTTATCTGCCCTCAGTCAGCCCGAATGCCAGTCTTGAGATTTCTGCATCAGATGCTGTCGCCTTATCCATGACATCAGGGGTATAAAACATGCAGCCGATGCCATTACATCAGCTTTTCTTGCCGTGCGGGAGCCCGAAGCAGAAGCAGTTCGCAAGTGGCAGTTGGTAGCTACCTGAAATTTTCGTTTTTCGAGTTTCAAACCTGAAGTCTTCTAAAGATAAGTACCCCGTTGGGAGGGTTTGGGAGGGTGGCTTAATGACTAAGGTGTTTGCCTTTCAAACACAAGGTGCAGGGTTTGAGTCTCACAAGGGATAATTGGCTAGGCTTACAATGGCTTTCAAGGGCAGTTAGCTTGGTACTAAACTATGAACCTGTGAACCTTTTTTCTTGCTCTCACTGATGTCGGAAAAAGTTAACAGTTGTCTTGCCTGTGGAAAGCAAATACCTCTCAGAGATTTTCATTCTTACTGTGCCACATGTTTAGGCCTAGACCACGACGTCCCTCTCTGTCAGTTTTGTGCATTGTTCAACGCTCGAACTGTTCATCATCGGGCTATTTTTGTCTCTAAATTCTTTCGCTCTCATTCTCCATATTCCAAAATGGCATCGGTAAGCCATCCAACTACTTAACTTCTGAAAAAAAACAAAGATAAAGACGGAGACAGACCGCATAGGTCCAAAACTGCCGACAATGCTTCCGTTAAGCAAGTCGCCAGTCCACTGGCACTCGGGGAGGAGCTTTTGCAACCCCTGTTAACCGCTTCTGCAGATTCGCAGGCCTCTACTGAGACCCATTTGGAGTCTAGTATGCCACAAGATGCTTCTTCAACTATGGAACCTGTGGATGTCTCTACCTTGGATGGGTCCGGAGCCGCTGTGCAGGCACCGGCTTCTGAGGGTGTATTCAGACCTTCCGATGTTCGTATTAAACGGACTACTTCGTTAATGACTAAATCTACTGAATTTCGCAGGCCCAGAGTTCACACTATGCCTAGGAAACCGACGACCAAAGCACATTCTCAAGCTCCCATGCCACAGAAACAAATGCTTAGAATGGCTGAAGGCCTTATTACTTTAATTAGGGGAAACCAGCCTTCCCCCTCTAAAAGGCAAAGAATTGATTTTCCTTCTGATTCTTCAGACCATGGGTCTGATAACTCTGACCCCTGTGATTACCAAGACATATTCTTATCTACCTATTGAGGACTCGGAGGACCTTTCTTTCGGTGAAGCCTTGCATACCCTAAGAGAGCATTTCCGCTGGGAATGCCAGGACTACCCACCGTCCAAAAAGAGACTCGGGGAATTTTAGACTTGCCTCAGCATAGGCCTCTAGCTATTTCTCCTATCCTGGATATTGTAGATGATGTCTTCATGGAATCCAGCCTTTACCCCTGATACTTTACCACCTGCTCCTAGAAAGCCTAACAGATGCTACAGAGTACCTGACTCTCACAATTTTCTCTCTAATCCCACTGTGGATCCAGAGACCATTTCCCAAGGACCTAAAGGTAATAAGGCTTCTACAGCCATAAACCCTACCCCTTCGGACAAGGATTCTAGGGCTCTAGACAGATGGAGTAAGAAGGTATATACCTCTGCAACTCTTGCCATCAGGGCTTTAAATAGCCAGTTTCACATGTTGAAGTACCAGCAGCATATTATTTGTCTAATTAAACAAAAAATGCTGTTGATTCCTGATTGTGCAGAAAATACGGACTTACAAGACTTAATGCGTTCTGCAAACCAAGTTGGTAAACATACTTTGCAGTGTGGTTTTGATGCCTTAGAAGCATCTTGCAGGGCTGCTGTCACTGGGTCTGTTCTGAGAAGGCATGCTTGGCTGAAGGAACAAATCTTGCCAGACCATGTCCAAGGCAAAATTACTTGATGCTCCATTAAACCAAGAATTATTTTTGGCTCTAAAGCAGTAGGCATTGGCCTGCAAAAAAATTGGTCCTTTTCAGTCCCTTTCAGACCTTCTCAGCCCAAACCCAGAGGCAACAGACCACAAAGACTAGAGTCTCAGGGTATGCACAGATCTAAACAATGGAGTGCTCCCTCCTCAGTAACTGTGAGTGGTAAGCCACCCCCCTATGGAAAAAGTTCACAATGACTTGTCCTTAACCCTTCCCAACCATGCCCAAGTACATGAACCCCTAAAAGGAAAACTCGCCCTGCATGCAAAAAACTGTGAGTATATTACCCCAGGACCGGTGGGTCATAAACATTGTATCCCAGGGATACAGATTCTATTTTCACACTCTGCCAACCCCAAGTGGATTGCCAGACCTTCCTCCAAACCAGTGGACAGAGGCCCAAAAGCAAGTACTTTCTCTTCCCAGTAATCAGGGCTATTCAACCTGTGCC
Source organism: Protopterus annectens (assembly GCF_019279795.1). Classification (NCBI taxonomy): domain Eukaryota; kingdom Metazoa; phylum Chordata; order Ceratodontiformes; family Protopteridae; genus Protopterus; species Protopterus annectens. The sequence continues at coordinate 96,791,336 of NC_056750.1, read as the reverse complement.
AGCAGAGCAAATGAGACATTGTTTCTACTCCAGGCTATTCCTGGTGCCCAGGAAAGAGAACCCTTGGTGCCCTATTCTGGATCTGTTAACCATAAACACCTTCCTGGTGGTGCCAAAATTCAAAATGCTTACACTCCAGCATCTGCTTTGTATGCTAGCCAAGGACTCCTGGCTAGTCACCCTAACTTAAAAGAAGCTTAACTGCACATCCCCATAAGGGAATCTTCCAGGACATATCTACGTTTCAGGTCAGGGTCTATGCACTATCAGTTATCTGCACTTCCTTTGGCTTATGTACTGCGCCCAGGGTATTCACAAACTGCCTGGCTCCAGCCATTGGTTACTGCAGGCAGATAAATATTCAAATTTACCCATACTTGGACGATTGCCTGATGCAGATGGGCAGTCAGGAATTGCTACTTCAGCACCTGACATTTGTAAAGAGACTCCTAACTTTTCTGGGGTATACCATCAACAAAAAGAAATCACATCTGGTACCCAGCCAAAAGATTGTATTCCTGGGAGCAAGCTTGAACACAACTTCCCAGATGGCATTCCTCACTCCAGAAAAGCAGGTTTATTTAACAACTTATTTCAAACTACTGGTCATCCAAACGCAGCTATCTGCAAGAAAAATACTGCAAGCCCTAGGGTTCATGGTCTTATGTATTCTACTGATTCTATATGTAAGACCTGCATATGAGGAAACTCCAATGGTACTTAGTCTCACGTGTCAACATTCCCAGGACCTAGAGGTAGCGATTCCTATCATTCCTTGCCTAAGGACTTTGGTGGGCAGAGGCTTGCAACCACAACAAGGGACTCCCTTTTTCACGACCCCCTGCCATCCATATGCTGACAACAGACGCATCAGACTATGCATGGAGGCTCCCATGGCAGGCAAATGGAGCCCAGGGCAAATTCACCTGCATGTCAATCAAAAAGAAATGTTAGCTGTACAGAATGCACTGACAGCCTTCAAATATCTTATCCTGCCAGGACAACTTCTGATAAAGACAGACAGCACAACAGTGAAGTGGCGCGCAAACAAGCAGGGGGGAACTCACTCCTACCCACTGTGCAGGTTAGCCATGACTCTGTGGAACACAGCCTTAAGCAACCAAGTGCACCTGCAAGCTCAATTTGAGCAGAAATCTAATGGACCCACACGAGTGGAAACTGGAACCAAACTCATTCAAACTTCTAATACACAGGTGGGGGATACCAGAGGTGGACCTCTTTGCGTCCCCCCAAAACCATCAACTAAACAAATTTAGCACCAGAATTCCCCACAGCCAAGCTTGGAAATTGGATGCCCTATCCTTCACATGGGGAAAACCTCTCAATCTATGCTTTCCCTTCTGCCCTTCCTTCCAAAGGTACTCCTCAAGATCAAACAGGACAGGCCAAGGATAATCCTTATTGCACCAGACTGGCCACACCTGCACTGGTACCCACTCCTACGCAGTCTGACAGCAGTGCCACCCTGGCACCTACAACAGACCCTCTCTCTGCTGTCCCAGCAGGAGGTACAGATTTTGCATCCTCAGCTGCAAACCCTGAACCTGACAGCCTGGCTTATTCCCTGAATACATCACCAGCAACCCTCAGCAAACAGGTGCTGGATGTTATCCTTGAGGCCAGGAGGCCCAGTACTAGGAAATCCTATTCAGAAAAGTGGAATAGATACTACTGATCGTGTTTCACTGTTGCAGTCATTACACTTGGGTTATCCTGCTGGCAGGCTACCCGCAGTCGGCCTGAATTCCAAAGTCCTGGTGCGGCGTCTGTTCTTGTCGCCTCTTCCCGGACGTCAGTGTGCCAGGGGTATAAAAGATGCAGCCAACGCCATTTTCTTCAGTCTTTCTTGCTGCATGGTGCCCGAAGCAAAAGCAGTTCGCAAGTGCTGGTCGGCCGACTCCTGAGATTTTCAAAACAAAATTTCAGATCTGAAGTAAAGCTCAGTACCCCATTGGGGAAACTTTTTTTTTGCTCCCGACCGATGTCAGAAAAAGTTAACAGTTGTATTTCTTGTGGGAAGCAAATACCTCATAAGGATTTTCATTCTTACTGTATTCCTTATCTAGGCCCTGACCACGACGTTGCTAGCTGTTGGTTTTGTGCTAGATTTAACCAACGCACTATTAAGCGTCGGTACAATTTTGCCTTTCATTACTTTGGCTGGAGATTTAATTATATAATGCCATCAGAACAGCCGACGACTGGAGTATATAAAAAGCGCAAGGAAAAGGACAGGCATCCGAGGTCCAAAACTGACGATGAGGCCTCCGCTAGGCTAGTCACCGGTTCTCAGTGAGGAGCTTTCACAGCCCCTGACGCCTGCTACCTCAGAGCCACAGGCCGCTTCCGACTCCCACGTGGAGCCAACTAGGCCTCTGGACACTCAAGGTATTGGACACTCGGAAACTATTCCCTCAGATGGGTCCGGAGCCGCTGAGCAGGCATCGGCTTCTGAGGGTGTTTTCAGACCTACTCAGTTAAATGTAAAGCCAACCTCAGCTTCAAAGGCAAAGACTAAAGCAGCTCTAAAGACAAAGAACCAAGTACAGCATTCTCCTGCACAGACTTCCATGCCTAAAAAACAGATGCTTAAAATGGCCGAAGACCCTAATTACTTTGATCAGGGGTTCCCATCCCCCTCTTGATAAGAGGCCTAGGCAAGAGACAGAATATGAATCTTCAGATCATGTTTCCATTTCCTCTGACTCTTCTTCTGAACAGGGATACTCCCTTCCTCCCTATGAGGATTCTGATGCTGAAGAGTCTATTCCTTTAGCCTCTCCTCCTGGGGATTATTTTTTTGGGGAAACCCTTCATACTATGAGGGAGCACTTTCACTGGGAGAGCCAAGATTACCCAGAATCTAAGAAAAGGCTCAGAGACTTTCTTTTACTACCTCAGCACAGAGACCTCTTGCTATTCCACGTGTTTTAGACATAGTAGATGTATTTTCAGAGTCCAGCCTGTCTCCCGACTCTTTACCCCCTGCACCGGTTAAGCCAGACAGATACTACAGGGTTCCAGATTCCCACAAATTTCTATATAAAAACCCTGCTGCTGACCCAGAACCTATATCTCAGGGTCCCAAAGGGGTCAAAGCATCCACTGCGAAAAACCCTGTCCCCTCTGATAGGGATTCTAGGGCACTGGACAGATGGGGGGGGGGGTTTATGCTTCCACTACCTTGGCTGTAAGGGCTTTAAATTGTCAGTTTCATATGCTTAAATATCAGCAATATTTAATGTCACCACTAAAACAGAAAATGTTGACAAATTCTGAATGTCCAGATAAGGAAATGCAGGATGTATTGCATGCATCTGAACAAGTGGGAAAGCATACTTTGCAATGTGGTTTTGTTTCACTGGAGGCCTCTTGCAGGGCTGCTGTTACGGGTACTGTCATTAGAAGGCATGCTTGGTTAAAGGAACAAAATCTGCCTGATCATGTTAAAGCAAAATTATTGGATGCTCATTTACAGCATGATACTTTGGTGTTAAGGCTGAAGAGGTGTTGAAGAAAATGGACGATAAAGCGAAATCTATGCAGTCAGTTAAGGATTTCTTAAAGGTACAACCACCCAGATTTAGCAGGAACTGGCCTTCAAAGAATTGGTCCTTTCCAGTGTCAGGACAGGCCACAAAGAGGCAGATACAGACGCCCTAGAGGCAGATCCCAGCCCCAAGGCTCATATAGGCCTAAACAATGGGGTGCTTCTACCTCCAAAAGTGGAGAAGACAAATCACAGCCACACAGCCATATAGAAAATGGTGCCAATGATTTTCCTCTGCCAATACCGAGCACTTATCTTTTGGCAGCCCCCTTAGGGGGAAAACTAGCACTTTTTTTTCACAAAATTGGCATATAATCACACAGGACAAATGGGTCTTGAATATAATGTCCCAGGGCTACAAGTTCCACTTTCACACCCTGCCAAAGGCAAAAGGTATGCCAGACCTGCCACAAAATCAATGGGCAGAGGCACAAAACGAGTTACATCCCTCATGGACATGAGGGCCATTCAGTGAGAGTACCACAGCAAGAGCAGGGGCAAGGATTTTACTCAAGACTATTCCTGGAACCCAGAGAGGACAAAGCCTGGAGACCAATACTGGACCTGTCTATTCTAAACTCTTTTCTGGACGTTCCAAAATTCAAAATGTTGACTCTGCAGCAGCTTCTGCCCATGCTTGGCAAGAAGGCTTGGCTTGTAACTTTGGACCTAAAAGAGGCATACCTGCATGTCCCAATCAGACAATCTTGCAGACGATACCTCAGATTCATAGCTGGATCAATGCACTACCAATTCTCTGCACTGCCCTTTGGCTTATCTACTGCACCCAGGGTCTTCACAAAATGCCTGGCACCAGTAATTGCTTTCTGCAGACAAAGGGGAATTCATATAGACCCTTACTTGGATGATTGCCTTATTCAAGCAGGGAACAAAGACATTCTACTGAGGCATCTGGCGTTTGTAAAAAGATTACTAATTTGCGTAGGAAACACGGTAAACGAAAATAAATCAAAACTAGTGCCCTCTCAAGAGATAATATTCCTGAGGGCAAGCTTAAATACAACTGCCCAGGTGGCTTATCTCATGCCAGACAAACAAAGGCAACTGACTTCTTTCTTCGAAATGTTGGCAATAAAGACCCAGTTATCTGCAAGAAAAATGCTGCAGGCTTTGGGCTTCATGGCATCCTGCATTCTACTAATTCCATATGCAAGACTGCATATGAGGAAACTTCAATGGTATCTAAAAAGTGTTTGGAGTCAACATTGCCACAGCCTGGAAACATTAATTACCCTCATTCCCTGCCTGCAACAGGAGTTTTGATGGTGGGCACAGGCCTGTCACCACAACAAGGGACAGCCATTCACTCTACCCACGGCCAGACAGACACTAACAGCAGGTGCGTCAGATTATGCCTGGGGGACCCACATGGCAGGAAAATGTATTCAGGGAGCATGGCCAGCAAGCCAAATGCATCTTCATATCAATCAAAAAGAGATGCTAGCTGTTTAGAATGCCCTGACAGCCTTCAAGGATCTACTTCATCCAGGACAACTGCTGGTAAAGGTGGACAGTACTACAATCATGTGGTACATAAACAAGCAGGGAGGCACACATTCCTACCCCCTCTGCAGACAAGCCATGACTTTGTGGAACACAGCATTGACTTATCAAGTACACCTGCAAGCACAATTCCTCCCAGGAAAGACAAATACTCTGGCAGACGAACTAAGCAGAAATCTCAAGGATCCTCATGAGTGGAAACTAGATCCACAAATCTTCAGCATGATAACAAGGAAATGGAGATGCCCAGACATAGATCTATTCGCCTCCCCGCACAACTGCCAACTACAGAGATTCTGCACAAGGACTTATCACAGACAAGCATGGAAAGTGGATGCCCTGTCATTCAGCTGGAAAACCCTTACAGTATATGCCTTTCCTCCACTGCCTCTTCTCCCCAAGGTACTCCTAAAGGTCAGACAAGAGAAACCAAAAATGATACTGATTGCCCCAGACTGGCCACGCCAGCTCTGGTACACAATCCTAAAGAGCTTGTCTCAAGGCCCAGCCTGGACATTACCCCAAATTCCTCATTTGCTGACCCAACAAAACAATCAGATCCTGCACAGCCAACACAGAAACCTAAATCTGGCTGCATAGCTGATAATGTAACCATTCAGAACACACCTCTCTCTAAAGCAGTTATGGATGTTATTTTGGAGGCCAGGAGGCCCAGCACCAGAAAATCTTATACAGAAAAATGGAAGAGATTCTGTGCTTGGAACCAGGCACTAGGAATGGACACGCTTGTACCAAATATTCCTCAGATTTTACAATACCTAACTGAGATGCTGGACAAAGGCCTATCCTTCTCATCAATTAAGATCCATGCCTCTGCCATTTCAGCTCATTACAATACGGATCCACCTATTTTTTCACATCCACTACTAAGGCAGTACCTCAGAGGGACCAAAAACATAAGACCTCCAAGGAGAGCTCCAACACCTTCATGGGACCTCAATTTTGTCTTGGAAAAGCTCACAGTGCCTCGTTTTGAGCCAGCTGAGATAAAATACTTATGGAAAACAGCTCTGCTCCTAGCAATAACCTCAGCAATAAGAGTCTCAGAGTTACAGGCACTAATGGCTGTGGAACCTTTTATTTTCCATACCGACAGGGTTTCTCTAAGGACAAACCCAACATTTATGCCTAAGGTAATGTCCAGTGTGGCTCTTGACCAAACCATTCATTTGCCTACCTTTTATCCAAACCCACAGAATAAGGGGGAGAGACGTCTGCATTCTTTGGACATGCACAGACAGCTACGTTTCTACTTGGACAAAACTAAAGCCTTCAGAAAGACTGAGCAACTCTTAGTGGCATATGCTGCAGGATCGCAAGGAAAAGCTATTTCAAAGCAGACTATTTCAAAATGGATAGGCCACTGCATTCGTTTCTGCTATTCACAACATGGCAAATCATTTCCTAAGGGCATTAGGCCACATTCAACCAGAGCAGCAGCCACTTCAGCAGCCTTCCTCAGATGAGTACCAACCAAGGACATTTTGGAGGCTGCAACTTGGACTTCAGTGCACACTTTTACAAAGCACTACCACTTACCTCTTTACTCTAAATCCAGAGCAGGCTTCGCCACTGCAATTCTGCACGGCCTCATAGCCACTCCTAATTCTATCTAGGCCCAGTCACCCAACCTCAGCTTTGGGATTCAACCCAAGTGTAATGACTGCAACAGTGAAACATGAACATAGTACAGTTGTGTACCTACCATAAATGTAGATGTCCGAGTGTATTCACTGTTGCAGTCCAGGTTACCCTCCCTCCGTCCCCCTTTCATTGCTGGGACTTATCTGTACTTCTCTATTCTATACAACCTATGTGGTGTATTTGCTTGTAGATGAAGGTAATGTTTATGTTGGTGCATGCTTTTTTCTGAGCAGAATTTTTAGCCTACCCTTTTGGGCGCGCCTGACATCTGGGACAAGAAAAACGAAAGAAAATGGTGTTGGCTGCATCTTTTATACCCCTGGCGCACTGACGTCAGGGAAGAGGCGACAACAACCGACGCTGGACCAGGACTTTGGAATTCAGGCCGACTGCGGGTAGCCTGCCAGCAGGATAACCCAAGTGTAATGACTGCAACAGTGAATACACTCGAACATCTGCATTTATGGTAGGTACACAACTGTACTTTCTTGGAGCCAGTCTCAAGGGAAGGATACAACCCTCCCCTCCTTGCCTCAAATCCTTGACTGCCTAGCAGATCTGCTCCACAAATGCCTCTCCTTCTCATCAATTAAGATTCATGCCTCTGCCATCTCAGCTCATTACAACACTGAGCCACCCCTCTTCTCTCACCCTCTGATCAAACAGTTCCTGAAAGAAGCTAACAATTTAAGGTGCCCTAGGAGAGCTCCCACTCCTGCCTGGGACCTTAACTTTGTACTAGAGAAGCTCGCGCTTCCCCCTTTTGAGCCTGCTGCTACAGTAGAGCTAAAATTCCTCTCTTGGAAAACAGCCTTACTGCTAGCCATCACCTCAGCAAGAAGAGTGTCTGAGTTATAGGCCCCTATGGCTGTGGAACCCTTCGTTATCTTCCATGCAGACAGGGTTTCCCTTAGGACTAACCTATCTTTTATGCCCAAGGTGGTGTCCAGTGTGGCTTTAAACCAATCCATCCATTTGCCAACCTTTTTTCCTAATCCTCAGAATAGAGGGGAAAGTATCCTGCACTCATTGGACGTGCACTGACAGCTCAGGTTCTACCTTGGCAGGACTAAACCTTTCAGAAAATCTGACCAGCTACTGGTCAGCTTTTCTACAAGGGCAGAGGGCAAGGCCATTTCAAAGAAAACCATTTCCAAATGGATAGCACACTGCATCCATTTCTGCTACAAGCACCCAAGCACCATGGAAAACATACCCCACAGGGAATCCGGCCTCATTCCACTAGGGCTACCTCAGCCTCTACAGTTTTTCTTAGGGGAGTCCCTACCAGCGACATCCTGGAAGCTGCAACCTGGAGATGTTCTTGTTTCACTGTTGCAGTCATCACATTTGGGTTAACTGCTTGCAGTAGCCCTCAGTTGGCCTGATTAACAAAGTCTTTGGTCCTGCGTCGGCTTCTGTCCCTTCTTCTGTGGCGTCAGGTCATCAGGGGTATAAAACATGCAGCCAATGCCATTACATCAGTCTTTCTTGCCGTGCGGTGCCCGAAGCAGAAGCAGTTCACAAGTGCCGGTTGGGCGACTGCTGAAATTTTTGTTTTCGAGTTTCAGAACCAAAGTCTTCAACTAAAAGCTAAGTACCCCATTGGGGAAACTTTTTCTTGCTCTAACCGATGTCAATCAAAGTAAATAATTGCATTACTTGTGGAAAGCAAATACCTCATAAAGATTTTCATTCGTACTGTATTACTTGCCTAGGCCCTGACCACGACGTACCTCACTGTCGGTTTTGTGCCTTATTTAAACCACTAACTATCCGTTGTCAGTATATTTTCGCTTTTAAATATTTTGGTGCTTGGTTCAGTTATCCTGATGTGTCTTTGGTAAGCCATCCGACTACCGACATTCCGAAAAAATGCAAAGATAAAGACAGAGACAGGCCGCATAGGTCCAAAGCTGCTGACGACGCTTCTCCTAAGCCAGTCGCCAGTTCGCCGGTAGTCAGTGAGGCGCTTTTGCAGCCCCTGATACCTGCTACTTCAAATTTACAAGCCTCTATTTGAAACCCATTCGGAGTCCGTTATGCTGCGAGATGCTTCAACTGTGGAACCTGCGGATGTTTCTACCTTGGATGAGTCCGGAGCCGCTGTGCAGGCACCAGCTTTTGAGGGTGTATTCAAGCCTACTGACTTGCATGTTAAACCAACATCATCTTCTTCTTCAAGGTCTGAAACTCGAACCATGCCTAGAAAACTGACACCCAGACCGCATGGCCAGGCCTCCATTCCTAAAAAACAAATGATAAGAATGGCTGAAGACCTTATTACTTTAATCAGGGGAAGCCAGCCTCCCCCCTCTGAGACCTAGGACTGAGTTTGCTTATCATACTTTTGACCAGGATTCTGAATTTTCTGTTTCCTCTGATGACCAGGATTTACCCTTATCTACCTATAAGGATTCTGATGCTGAGGACTCTTCCCTCTGCTCCCCCCCCCCCCCCAGAGGATTTCTCTTTTGGTGAAACCTTGCATACTCTCGGGGAGCATTTTTGTTGGGAAAGTCAGGATTTCTCTGATTCTAAAAAGAGTCTTAGGGATTTCTTACTCCTGCCCCAGCACAGGCCTTTAGCCATACCTCCTATACTAGACATTTGTTGATACCTTTTCGGAATCTAGTTTGGCCCCTGACTCTTTAGCTTCTGCTCCTGGAAAACCTGAGAGATATTACAGGGTTCCTGGCTCTCAAGTTCCTTTTTAAAAATCCTACTGCGGATCCTGAGACCATTTCACAGGGACCCAAGGGCATTAAGACTACTACTGCCAAAAATCCTACCCCCCTTTGATAGAGACTCCAGGGCACTGGATAGATGGGGTAAGAAGGTATACACTTCTGCAACCTTGGCCATTAGGGCCTTAAATTGCCAGTTTCATATGTTAAACTATCAACAGCATATTATTGGATTGCTTGAACAGAAAATAATGTTGATTCCTGATTGTACTGAAAATAAGGATTTACAATGTACTGAAAATAAGGATTTACAGGATTTAATGCATTCTGCTGAACAGGTTGGAAAACGTACTTTGCAATGTGGTTTTGATTCACTAGAGGCATCTTGCAGAGCTGCTGTCACTGGGTCTGTACTTAGAAGGCATGCTTGGCTTAAAGAGCAATCCTTGCGAGATCATGTTAAAGCTTAATTGCTAGATGCTCCCTTAAATCAGGACCCGCCTGTTAGGCAACAAAGCGCAAGAAGTTTTTAAAATGATGGAAGAAGCTAAATCTATGCAAACTGTTACAGATTTCCTACAAGTACAACCTCCAATATTTAGTAGGCATTGGCCCTGTAAGAGTTGGTCCTTTCCTGCCTCTTCCAAGCCTTCACAGTCCAAACCCAGAACCAGCAGAACACCCAGGCTTCAGTCCCAGGGTACGCACAGGATTAAGCAGTGGGGGGGGGGCTCCCACTTCCAAATCAGGGAGTAGTAAGACTCCCCCCTACAGTAAACTGTCTCAATGACAACTTTAAAACTTCCAAGCACTTCTCAACTGACTGCTCCATTAGGGGGAAGGATTGCTCTGAAGGCAAAAAACTGGGAACTCATTACCCAGGACAAATGGGTTTTAAATATAGTTTCCCCAAGGATACAGATTTCACTTCCACACTTTACCAACCCCAAACCAGATCTACCCCCAAATCAGTGGACAGAGGCTCAAAAGCAAGTATGTACCAGAAGAGGAAAAGGGAGAAGGTTTCTACTCAAGACTTTTCCTGGTACCCAGAAAAGACAACTCATGGCGTCCTGTCCTGGACCTTTCTATCTTAAACACCTTTTTGGTGATTCCAAAATTCAAGATGCTAGGCAAATATGCCTGGTTGGCAGCACTGGATTTAAAGGAAGCCTACCTGCACATCCCAGTCAGGGAATCTTGCAGAAGATACCTACACTTCAAAGCAGGCTACATGCACTATCAGTTCTCTGCACTACCCTTTGGCTTATCTATTGTGCCCAGGGTATTCACAAAGTGCCTAGCTCCAGTCATTGCATTTTGCAGGCAAAGAAATATTCAAATATACCCATGCCTGGGCGATTGTTTAATTCAGGCAGAAAGCCAGAACTTACTTTTGTATCATCTGGCATTGGTACAAGAGGTGCTAACTTGTCTGGGGTACATCATAAACGAAAGGAAATCACATCTTGTGCCCTGTCAGCAAATTATATGTCTGGGAGCAAGCTTGAACACAACTTCCCAGATGGCTTTCCTCATGCCAGAGAAACAAATTCATTTGGCAACTTAGTTCAAACTAGTGGCCACAAAACCCCTGCTATCTGCAAGGTAAATACTGCAAGCCTTGGGGTTCATGGCCTCCTGCATTCTACTAATTCCTTATGCAAGACTGCATATGAGGAAACTACAATGGTATCTTAAAAGCCTATGGTGTCAACATTCTCAGGATCTGGAAGCAATGATTCCTATCCTACCTTGCCTACAGTTAGAATTCCTTTGGTGGGCAGAGGCCTGCCACCAGAACAATGGGCTACAATTCACTCTACCCCTTGCTGCCCAAACCCTAACAACAGATGCATCAGACTATGCATGGGAGGCTCACCTGGCAGGGAAGTGCATTCATGGCAAATGGAACACAAGTCAAATGCACCTGCATATCAATCAAAAAGAAATGTTGGCTATACAGAATGCTCTGACAGCCTTCAAGGACCTCATTCTTCCAGGACAATTAATGGTAAAGACAGACAACGCCACTGTTATGTGGTACATAAACAGGCGGGGGGGTACCCATTCTTACCCCCTCTGCAGACTAGCCATGGCTCTGTGGAACACAGCCTTGAGCTCCCAAGTGCATCTACAGGCTCAGTTCCTGCCAGGAAAACTAAATACACTGGCAGACAAACTAAGCAGAAATCTCATGGACCCACACGAGTGGAAACTGGAACCAAAGGCTTTCAGCATGTTGATAAACAAGTGGGGGACCCCAGATATAGACCGGTTTGCCTCCCCCTAGAACTACCAGTTGGACAAATTCTGCACAAGGACTCCCCACAAACAAGCTTGGAAAGTGGATGCTCTGTCCTTCAGCTGGAAAAATCTCTCAGTTTATGCCTTTCCTCCTCTGCCTCTCCTCTCCAAAGTACTACTAAAGATCAAACAGGACAAATCAAGAATTATGCTGATTGCACCAGACTGGCCATGCCAACACTGGTACTCCCTCTTGCGCAGTGTGTCACTGCTAGCCCCATGGCACCTGCCTCAGACCCCTACCCTGTTGTCTCAGCAGGAGAGCCAGATTCTGCACCCCCAGCTTCATACCCTGAACCTGGCAGCTTGGCTAATTACCTAATCTCTCCTTTACCATCCCTCAGTAAACAAGTGTTGGATGTCATTTTGGAGGCAAGGAGGCCTAGTACTAGAAAATCTTATGCTGAAAAATGGAAAAGATTCTGTGCCTGGAACCAAACTCAAGGGATGGCTACAGCAGCACCCAATTTACCTCAGATTCTTCAATACTTAACTGAGATGTTTCACAAGGGCCTTTCCTTTTCCTCCATCAAAATTCACACCTCAGCCGTTTCAGCTCATTACAGCACAGAATCACCTCTCTTCTCACCCACTGCTTAAGCAGTTCCTCAGAGGGGCCAAAAACTTAAGACCACCCAGGAGAGCCCAAACTCCAGCCTAGGACCTTAGTTTTGTATTGGAAAAACTCACTCTTCCTCCTTTTGATCCAGCTGCAAGTGCAGAGTTAAAATTCCTTTCTTGGAAAACAGCTTTCCTTTTGGCAATCACTTCAGCAAGAAGGGTATCTGAATTACAGGCCCTTATGGCAATGGAATCTTTCATGCGGACAGGGTGTCCCTCAGGACCAATCCCTCCTTCATGCCTAGTGTGGCTCTTAATCAATCCATTTGCCAGCCTTCTTTTCTAATCCACAGAATAAAGGGGAATGGATACTGCACTCCTTAGATGTGCACAGACAACTTAGATTTTACTTGGACAGGACTAAACCTCAAAGGAAATCTGAACAACTGCTGGTGGCATTTGCTGCAGGGGCAGAGGGGAAGGCTATTCCAAAGCAAACCATTTCTAAATGGATAGGCCATTGCATTCATTTCTGCTATAAACACCATGGAAAACCTATCCCACAAGGGATTAGACCCCATTCAACCAGGGCTGCATCTACGTCTACAGCCTTTCTCAGAGGTGTCCCTACCAGAAACATCCTAGAAGCTGCTACCTGGAGTTCTGTACATACTTTCACCAAGCATTACCATTTGCCAGTTTTCTCTAAATCCAGAGCTGGCATTGCCACTGCAGTCTTGCAGGGCCTTCTAGCTGGTCCTAATGCTATCTAAATTCCTCCTCCCATCCTTATATTTGGGAATCTACCTCAATGTGATCACTGCATCAGTGAAACATGAAGAACATAGTACAGTTGTGTACACTTACCATAAATGTAGAAGTTAGAGTGTATTCACTGTTGCAGTCCTGGCTACCCTCCCTCCAGCCGCCTGACTTCTTTTGGCTACACCTCTACTCTCCTTTGCTATGCTTAAAAGCTTTTTGGTGTATTTACTTTTTTGTTGGAGTTATAACCTTGTGTATGTGTGTATGTATGTATGTATGTATATATATATATATATATATATATATATATATATATATATGTGTGTGTGTAAAATCGCTTCCCATTAGGGGGGTACCTGACATATGGGACAAGAAAAACTGATGCAATGACATTGGCTGCATGCTTTTTTATACCCCTGACGTCATGGAAGATGAGACAGCAACCGACGCAGGACCCAAGACTTTGTTAATCAGGCCGACTGAGGGCTGCTGCAAGCAGATAACCTAAATGTGATCACTGCAACAGTGAATACACACGAACATCTACATTTATGGTAAGTGTACACAACTGTACTTTACCATCCCTCAGTAAGCAAGTGATGGATGTCATTCTGGAGGAAAGGAAGCTTAGTACTAGAAAATCCTATGCCGAAAAATGGAAAAGATTCTCTTCCTGGAGCCAAACTCAGGGGATGGGCCCAACAGTGCCCAATTTACCCCATATTCTTCAATACTTAACTGAGATGCTTCACAAGGGCCTTTCCTTTTCCTCCATCAAAATTCATGCCTCAGCCATTTCAGCTCATTACAATACAGAACCACCCCTCTTCTCTCATCCACTGCTGAAGCAATTCCTCAGAGGGGCCAAAAATGTAAGACCACCCAGGAGAGCCCGTACTCCAGCCTGGGACCTTAACTTTGTATTGGAAAAGCTCACTCTACCTCCCTTTGAACCGGCTGCAAATGCAGAATTGAAATCCCTTTCTTGGAAAACAGCCTTCCTTCTAGCCATCTCTTCAGTAAGAAGGGTGTCTGAATTACAGGCCCTCATGGCAGTGGAGCCTTTCATCATCTTTCATGCTGACAGGGTGTCCCTCAGGACCAATCCCCCCTTCATGCCCAAGGTGGTATCCAGTGTGGCCTAATCAGTCCATTAATTTGCCAACCTTCTTCTCTAATCCACAGAACAAAGGGGAACGAATACTGCACTCCTTGGATGTGCACAGACAGCTTAGATTTTACTTGGACAGGACTAAGCCCCTCAGGAAATCTGAACAGCTGCTGATTTCATTTGCTGCAGGGGCAGAGTGGAAGGCCATTTCAAAGCAAACCATTTCTAAGTGGATAGGCCATTGCATTCATTTCTGCTATAAGCACCATGGAAAACCTACCCCACAGGGGATAAGACCACATTCAACCAGGGCTGCATCTACCCCTACAACCTTTCTCAGGTGACCCTACCAGGGATATCTTAGAACCGGCTACCTGGGCTAATGTACATACCTTCACCAAGCATTACCATTTGTTAATTTTTTTTTAATCCAGAGCTGGCTTTGCCACTGCAGTCTTGCAGGGCCTTATAGCTGGTCCTAATGCTATCTAATTACCTCCTCCCATCCTTAGTTTTGGAAATCTACCCAAATATGATGACTGCAACAGTGAAACACGAAGAGCATAGAACAGTTGTGTACACTTACCATAAATGTAGATGTTCGAGTGTATTCACTGTTGTAGTCCTGGTTACCCTCCCTCCAGCACCGTGACTTCTATTGACTATATACCTCTATTCTTGTTTACTATGCTTAAAGCTTTTTGGTGTATTTGCTTTTTTGTTGGGGGTGTAACCTTGTATAAAATTGCTCCCCATTATGGGGGCACCTGACATCTGGGGTAAGAAAAACTGATGTAATGGCGTCAGCTTAATCCTTTTTACCCCTGACTACCTGACGTCATGGAAGATGAGACAGCAGCCGACGCAGGACCCAAGACTTTAATAATCAGGCCGACTGAGGGCTACTGCAAGCAGATAACCCAAATGTGATGACTGCAACAGTGAATACATTCGAACATCTACATTTATGGTAAGTGTACACAACTGTACTATACACATGGCCACGTAGGAAGCCCATTCCTGAGGATTTTAAGTCAAAACTCTTGTATTCCTTCTTGAACTAAGATCTTTTGTGTGGTCTTCAGGCTTGCCACTGTGTTCAAAACTCTCCCAAGATCAAGATTAGACTGTAAAAGACTACAGGAAGCTTCTCCTTCCCTCAGTTCCTAAAGATCATTGGAACTACCCATCTAAATCTACCTTTTCCCTCAGAAGGGACCTCAGGACAACCGGAAAAACTCCTAGGAAAAGGTACTCTGACAAACCTCATAGGGAATCTCTACCTGGGAGGGGCTTCCTTTGGAAATTTAAGTCTATGACTGCATTCACAACACCCCATCCCTTGCCCTCAGTTCCCTTCCCTCCCCATCCAGAATTCTGTCACTCTCCCTGGTTCTATGGGAAACAATTACCACAAACAAATGGGTTCTGTCCATCATCAGAGGTGGTTACAGCATGTCCTGGGAAAATATTTCTCCCCTGAAGGGCATACCCCATCTTCTCACAGCCAAATTTCTGTACTTGCTCCCATTATTCAAGACTACCTGAATCAGGGCACCACTGAACAAGTTTTAAAAGACTTTTTGGAAGGGCTTCTACTCCAGAATTTTTCTGGTGCCAAGAAAAGGACAGTAGAATCCCATCCTATACCTTTCTCTTCTGAACACATTCTTGAAAGTACCAGCTTTCAAAATGCTCCATCTTTGCACACCCCACAAGCATTTTTATTGTCCCTAGACTTCAAGGATGCCTACCTGAATGTACATGTCCTCGCAGGAAATTTCTCAGGTTTTTGGTCTGGCTCATAGTGCTTTCAGTTTGCTTTGCCTTTTGGTCTCTCCACAGCACCAAGGGTGTTCACAAAGTGTGTAGCACCACTGGTGCTATTCTGCCACACCTAGGGATTTCACATCTTTCCGCACCTGGATGGTCTGTTGCTCTAGGCTCTGAGTAGGTGTCCTTTTCTATCATTTAGACTTCATTCTCCAACTCTTGACACAACTAGGATTCACAGTCATCTACAAAAAAAAATCCCACTTGGTTCCTACACAGGACCTGGTTTTCTTCAGTTACAGGCTAGATACAAAGAAAATGCTTGCCTTCCTCCCTCAGGTGAAAGTTCAGAAGCTATCTAAATTCTTAGATCTCTCCTAACACACTGCACAGCATGGGAGATCTTAACACTGGATTTGATGGCAACCACCATTCCAAAGCCATACTAGCCAGACTTCACATGAGTAAAATCCTGTGGTATCTGAAGTCTGTATGGTCCCCAAATTTCCAGTCCTTGGACACCCTGATCTCCCTCCTCCCTCGTGTCACAAATTAGCTGTTTTGGTGTATGGAACAAGTCAGTCTTAACCCAGGACTTTCCTTCACAACCCGTCCTCCTCTTCAAGAAATTCAGACAGACTCCTCAGTCAAGGTATGGGGGCATGGATAAGACTGCAGCAGGTACAGGGAAGATGGCAACCACCGTTCCTGAAGGAAAGCATCAGTTGAAGGAAATAAGGGCTTTCCTACAGACACTACAGACCTTCTCACACCTACGGAAACCTGGACCACTCCTAGTGTACAAGGACATCACCTCTGCCATGTGGTACATGAACAGGGAGTCACCAGATCTTACCAGTTGTGCAGTTTAGCACAGGAGGCGTGGAACTAATCCAGATGGACATTACCATCACATCCACATACATTCCCTTATAGGCAGTGTGTCAGTAGACTACCTAAACCGCTCATTGGAGTACCCCCATGAATGGACCGTGAACAGATGGGTTTTCCAGGCAATTTCTCATCAGTAGGGGCACATCACAGATCGATCTCTTTGCATCACCAACCAAACATCAGCTCCCCTAGTTCTGCGCTAGGGATCCTTGTACCTCAGCCTGGAGGACAGATGCATTCTCCATCCAGTGGATAGAGAAGTTCTTCTGGCCTTCTTTCCACTACCTCTAAAAGCACAAAAGGAAGCAGCAAAACTCCTTTTACTGGCACCCTTCTGGTTGAGACAACGTTGGTTTCCCTTGGTGTTTCACTTGACAAAGAGAACTGCAGGAAAATACCTCTACCACTGGACCTTATTGCTCAACAGAAAGGATTGTTTCTCCACCCAAATCTTTTCTCAGTCAGCCTGACTGTGAATGATTTGATTCTAATCCCTCAAAGGCATCTGTTCTTTGAGGAGGTTATTCTTACAGGAAGCCAGGAGACCCACTGCAAGAAAATCTTACACAGCTAAATGGAAAAGATTTTCTTACTGGTGCTGCAAACACATTCAATACCCATTAATAGCACAGGTCCCAGCTGTCCTACTTTATCTGTGTGCACTGCTTCATTCAGGGTGGCTTACTCTTTTATCAAAGCTCACCTGTGAGCCATCAATGCCAGCCTGCCTCTCAGCATCCCTCCTCCCATCCCTGCCACAGCTTAGGGCCAGAGCAGAGGTCAAGCTTTTTCTGAAAGGGGTCCTGCAGCCTAACCCACCAAGGAAACCCCATCTCTCCTCTTTGGGATTTCAGTTTTGTGCTGGAAAAGCTATTTACTCATCTTTGAACTAGCATTTTCTGTCGCTTAAAAATTCTGCATTTGGAAAACTGTTCTACTCTTGTCACATCTGCTTGGAGAGTTTGAATTACAAGCTGTCATGGCCAAGTCCATCTTTTCTTATTTTCCACAAGAACAGGGTGATTCTGAGGGTTAGTTCATCCTTCATGCCTAAGGTAGTGAAAATCTCTTCCCTCGATCAGGCTGCTCCATTACCCATCTTTTTTCCCAGCCCCCAGAATAGGGGGAAAGGACTCCTGCATGCTCTGGAGATTCACACACGACTGAAAATTTGCTGCTGTCAATTTTCATTCAGTCCTCAATTAATTAGTTTTGATCTGATCCCTCGGATCCTGCTTGGGTGTTGCTTGAAAGTTCGAAGTTGCCACAAGCTTTTGCTTCTTGCTTACTCACAGTGCACCAACCCCATTTACCTCAGATCATTTGCTGTATGACTGGTGACTGAATCCTCTCTTGCCAAGTTTAAATTTTCTTTCAAAAGCTGTGTTTTTCCTTGATCTAAACTCTAAACTGTTAAATCTCTTAGCCATCGCTTTTAATTTAGATAAATTTCTTCCATCCACTTCCATACGTTTTTTATACTCTACTATTGTTAGTATTCCTTTCGCGTTCTAGTACAATACCTGTATTGCAATTAACATTGTTGATATTTTTTTTCCTGACTTTTCTTGTAATAGAGTAAAAAAAAAAACTTTCTTTAGTTGATACTATTGTCTCTGTAACCTCAGCCTTTGTAGTGGTTATTGACTGCTTATTTGTTGGTGTTCAGTGTGATAGAAAAAGAGAGAAGTCCTGCCGGATTTAAGAAATGCCTTAAATGTAGCCGTAAGTTTCATTTTTTGGATTCTCACACACTTTGTATATATTGCCTAGGCCCCTTCCATTTACAGGAGGACTGACTGTGCCATTTGTCACAGATTAAACCCAAGAGCTCTTACAGAGAGAAAGAACAAGCTGATTCTGAAAGCCTTGTTGCCTACCTCTTTTGAGGAGGCCTTATCTGGAGTTTCTCCTACAAAATCTAAGTCTGTCTATCTAGGTCCTTCCTCCTCCTCTTTGAAGGCTGCGAACAGTCTAGGAAGAGGCCAATATCTGATCAATCAGAACATTAAAGCTTCAGATCAGACTTCATCAAATCCAAAGCATAAAGAAAAATTGTCCTCTGATCTGACCACTGGATTGGATCCAAAGCATAATAAATTTGACTTATCGGGTGCAACCACATCAGATCCTACAGAAAGTGCCTCCTTGGCACATATACCAAGTACCAGAGATTCTCTGTCTGTGGACCCCATGCCTTTGAGGGTTCCATCACCATTCCTGGAAGAAACAAAATTTCCATTGGTCTTGTCCTGTCGCTCTTCCAGAAGCCTTACTGAAAAAGGCGTGGAGACTGGTGAGAGAGATTGTCTTGGTATAAAGCCAGTCATGCGTCCCCTCTGCTCCTACCCGTTTGGTGCAGGAGATGTGTTCTGCAACTATACCACCTTAAATAGTTCCTCCTCTGACTTGGTACAGGACTCAGAGCCCTTTGATCTGAGTTGCCAGCCATAGTCTTGCTTGGATCCAAGGATTGCCTTATCCTCTGATCCAAAGCTGGCTTTGAGAACTTCAGTGCAGTCAGATCTGAGGTGTTAGTCAACTCTGAAGTTTTTGGAGCCATCTCTGCACCTTGGGCCTTGGCAAGGGTTAGTTTGGCTTGACTTAGGTGTTGGGAGGGCTGTCTTTCGACCAGGGTGAGACCAGGGTCCAAAAGCTTGCCTCCTCTGATCCAGGGCCCTAGCCTTTTCTGAGACAGTCTGCTTTCAAGGTTATGGAGAGGGCCTTGTCTACATAATTGACACACTTCCTCACCCATCGGATTCACAACCAGTTATCTGGCCAACTCTGCTCTTAGTCTCTCACCTTTCTTTGCCACAAGGACAGCTGGTACCAAAACCCCAGGCTTCCCAACAGGGTATTCCCATTTCTTCTGACACCTCCTCCGAGCATCCTACTGAGGAGGTCGCTAAGAAGAAAACATGTAGGATGAAGCACTTAGATTCAACAGAATCTATCATAGAAGATACAGATTTTGATGAGGGTGAGAGGTCCCCATGGTCACCTCCTGATGATGTCTTGATTGGAGACATCCTAGAAATTCTAAAACAGAGAGGTGGCTGGAAGTCCAATAACCCTTCATCTGAAGAATCTGTACTCCTGGAGGCGTTCTGTACTAGCGTATCTTCTGGGTGACTTCACCTGCCAATTAAGCTCATTGACTTGATCTCAGTGAGAATGGAAGGATCCAGACACCATTGAGCCAGTTCCTCAGAGACCTGACAAAATTGTGACAGCACAAAAGCACAAGCAGTTTTGGGCTAAAGGGGTGCCTATTGATGCCATGGTTGTGGCGGTGGCCACTAAGAAGGAACTACCTGAGGAGAGTTTCACTGTCCATCCCCCCCCAACAAGGAGTCCTGGACGATGGATAGGTTTGGGAAGCATGTCTCTGCTTTAGTGATCTTCCCCTTAAGATCACTGAACTATGGCACATTTCACCAGATTACAGAGGGAT
Organism: Protopterus annectens; assembly: GCF_019279795.1. Classification (NCBI taxonomy): domain Eukaryota; kingdom Metazoa; phylum Chordata; order Ceratodontiformes; family Protopteridae; genus Protopterus; species Protopterus annectens. Next base: position 96,771,021 of record NC_056750.1, on the reverse strand, counting down.
CTGGTTAAGGACCTTTCAGACACCCTGTCAGGGTCCATTTCTGTAGTAGTACAAAGTTCTGTCTCTTCTCATTTGGCTACCATATTATCGATATCCAGTTCCTCCATGAGGCTCATTTCTCATGTAGCAGAAGAAACTTCAAGTGCAGCGGGTTCAGGCGTTTGCAAAAGGAGACACGTCTGTATGCATTTGTGATTTTGCAGCGCTCTTCAAGTCTTAGTTAGTCAGTGCTTCTTTTGATGGCACTTATTTGTTTGGCCTCAAAGTAAAACTTTATCCAGGTGCGAGAAGGATGGAAAGACCCTGTCTGCTGTGTGTGTACGTTTTTCCGCCCCTCGATTCTTTTTGAGGAATCATTGAGGTGGAGGAAAGATGTGGTACAAAAAGTCCCAAGGTCCTTTCCAAGACGCATGTGGGGGATGTTCCCTAGGGGCAGAGGGGGGATTTCCAATGGTATATGCTGCTAAGAGACAGAGGTGGTCTGCAAAATCAGGACTCCAGAGATTCTTTCTTTGACAGATCCTTCCAGTGCTCCTGAATGGAGGCCCAATTGTCCCCCTCTGGAGGCAGTTGGGGGGGTTGTTTTTCCCTGCACCAGAGAGTCAGGCTACAGATAACAGATACTTGGATGCAGAGGATCATTTCCAGGAGTTATATTAAACACTTTTACCTTCCTCTTTTCCATTTAAGGAAAATCACCTATGTTCAACTTAGAGAGAACAAGCAACAATTCAAATACAAACATTGCGTGAAAGAGAGTAGTCCAAGAGTTCCCTCCAGACCAAATAGAAGCTGGAATTTATTAAAGATTCTTTTTATTACCAAAGAAAATGGGACTGGAGGCACCAATTTTGGATCTCAGCAAGTTAAAGAAGTCAGTTGAAAAAGCTAAGTTCCAGATGGTCATGGTTCAGTCCATTCTTCCATATTTGGGAAAGGACGACCGGATGTGCTCAATAGACCTTCAGGATCCATACTATCATGCAAAAATGAACAGGCATTCCAGAAGGTTCTTAAGTTTCTGGGTGGGACCCAGTCATTACCAGTTGAGAATTCTGCCCTTTGGTCTCACCACAGCCCCCAGGATGTTCAACAAGTTTATGGCACTAGTAGCAGCTCATTTGAGACTACAAGGCTTCCAGGTTTTTTCATATCTAGATGACTGGCTCATTTCTGCCCTGACCAGGCATCAGCTCTTAATAGCAAGAGAAAAGGTGATTCAGACGTGCTCTTCTGGGTATAAGCATAAACCACGAAAAATCTCATTTAGAACCAACTCAAAACACTGTTTATTGGAGCAGTTCTCAGTCCAAAGTTGACCTTAGCCTTATTTCCCTTATCCAAGAGTTCAAGCAATAAGATTACAAGTAAAAAAGCCCGCAGTACCAAGATCGCAGCCCACTTTGTTCTTCAGGTTCTGGGATCAGTGTCTGCAGTGATAATACTAGTACCATTGACCAGGTTTTATGAGAATTCTTCGATGGATGCTTGCCTCACAGTGGTCAATACTTAATCATTCCATGTCAACGCTGATTCAAATTACCAACATATGCAAGAGAGATCTCAGCTGGTGGATACAGTCAGACCAAGTTCTTCAAAGCCATTTGTTCATCCCCCCTCAGCCCAAGGCCATAGTGACAACAGATGCTTCCCAGCTAGGGTTTGGGACATTACCTGGAGAAGACAGTCCAAGGCACATGGTCCCCACAAAGAGGCCAATTTGCATGTCAGTGTTCTAGAGGTGAGAGCGGTGCTTCTAGCATTGCAGGCCTTTAAAGATATTCTTCCCTTAGGGACAGTTGCAGTACAAATGTACATTATGTCAGTAGTTTGGTACATCACCAAACAGAGGGACCATATCCTTCCCCTTATGTCGAGAAGCTCTGAGTGTGGCAGTGGGCGATCTCATCCAACTGCTTTCTCATAGCAATGCACGTTCCGGAGAAGTCCCTTGTGATATCAGACAAACTGAGCAGGTGCTTTCTTTTACCCCATGAGTGGTCCCGCAACAAGACTGTGACAGGATTTTCCATCATTGGGACCAGCCTTGCTGCAATCTTTTCGCCTCTCCCCTAAACAAGTGCAGCAGCTACTTTGCCCTAATTACTCCTCAAGGAAATCACCAAGGGATGATCTACTCCATGATTGCCCCCAACCCCCCCCCAGTGTACGATTTTGCCCTCACACCTATTGCACTGATTCCCAAATTCCTACAGAAAGCTACTATATTGAAGAGCAAAGTCATCCTCGTTGCACCGTACTGGCTTCTACAGATTTGGTTCCCTTTCCTTTGGCCTCAATTGCTTCACCAGCTGTGGAGTCTGGATCTAACTCCAAGCGTCCTGTCTCTTCTAACAAACATGATCCGTCCAGATATGACAAATATCAAGCTGACAAGCTTGGCTTCTCCAATTCCATTGATAACCAGACAACCTGTGTTCTCTTCCCCTCTCCGAAACATGTTATCCTTTCAAATTGTCTACGAGAAAACTATAAGCTGTCAAGTAGAAAAGATTTGTCTACTGTGCAGTTCAGAATCATATTGATCATTTCTCTGCACCTGTACATAAAGTTCTGGAATTCTTAGCGTATATTTTTAATAAAAGCGCTAGTTCATCTACTGTTAAGGTTCAGCTAGCAGCAGTTTCAAATTTTCATATCTGATTTTATGGTTCTTCAGTTCCTTCTCATAAGCACGGTTGTTGAGACCTCCTTTTAAAGATCCTACCCCTCCGTGGGATATGAATCTAGTACTGCAAGCACTAATACATCCCCCTTTTGAGCTTGCAAGGAAGTTTGATCTTAAATATCTTTCTTGGAAAACTTTATTTTTAGTGTCTGTTACTTTAGCCAGACGAATTTCAGAAATTCAGGCATGGTCTTAAACTGCTATACCTAATCTTTCAGAAGGATAGAGTTACTCTACAAACCATAGCATTTTTCCTTCCTAAGGTGGTGTCTGGACCTAGCATCAACCAGTCTATTAATTTACCAGTCTTTTTCCCTAAATATACTAACAAAGGAGAATAAATACCTCATTTGCTAGATGTTCACAAGCAGTTAAGTTTTTGTTTATATAGAACAAAAGAAATCAGAACTACTGATCAATTTGTTTCTTATGCAGATCTAAAGTTGGGTCATCCAGTAGCCAAAGTAACTTTAGCCAGATGGCTTACTGACTGCGTTTCAGTTTACAACAAATTTGGTATCACCTTACCAAGACTATTACGAGCTCATTCAACCAGGGCCATGGCAACTTCCTTACTTTTTCAAGCAAGAGCGTCCATGGATGACATATATGCAGCAGTGACGTAGGCTTCTCCCTAATCCTTCATTAATAATTACATATTGGATTTGATCTACAGAGGTAGAGCATTGTTTGGCTCAAAGGTGCTTAGAAATATTCTTCCTTGAGTCCACCCTGGACCCAACTTAGCTTGGGACTGTCTCTCATTAGTTGAGATTTAAATAAAAATTGACAGCATCAGATGTACTCACCATAACATTCCATCTGTGTTGTCTTTTTTTTTCAAATATCTTTATTTTTCTTCTTTTGTTTTGTTTGCATATTTCAGTTCTAGTCGTTTTACAAGTCACAATTCAGTTACACAGAAGAAGTAATCATAATTAGGTGCATCTTGTTGCAAGAGAATTTTCAGTGTTACAACAAAATACAGAATATAGATAACATTCTGTATAAAATATGTACAAGTGCTACAGAAAATCAACTTCTGACTAAGTTTGTGTCACAGTTTGCATACTTATTCGTAACTGCTACATATGAGGTTTAGATTAGACAGACTCACGCAAGGATATATCTTATACCCTTTTCAGGTTACATTCACAGTAATTTGTTTATCTCATCTATCCGTTTTAAAATATGATCCAGGAGAAGACTCCAGTATTTTAGAAAATAGGAATGCTTACTTTGGTTATTAGTAATCAATTTATGTGGTAATATATACTTTATTGCCATACTTCTGAAGCCCCCCCATGACGGTTTGGTTTGATCTGACTTTTTCTTCATTCTTCCTCAACTCCCCTCCCACCAACCCCCCCATCCTTATTCAGTTTCTGGAAGAGCGAGTGGTTAGACATTTATTCTACTCCACACATAATTGAACTCCAGATATGGCCTCTCTCTCTGTATGTATATGTATGTATTCGTGTATGTATATATATATTTCCACTTTTTAATCTCGAAATACTGAAATCTCGAATTTCAGTATCTCGAGACCATAAAGTAGAATGCTTGAAACCCCGAAACACAAAATCCCAAACATAAACAAACCATACACCACACAACACATACACCATCCTACCCACACTACAACAAATAAAACACACACAAACACAAAAACAAAAATCAACAAACCAACACTACATATAAGCAGGGGGAAAGCCCACCTGCACCCCCTCCATTTGGGGGGGCTGAGCCCCCCACACCCCCTACTTACATATACTACCTCCGAGATCGCACCAGTCATAAAGACAGTAAACTCACTTCTAGACAATCTACAAGTACGCTCACACACACACATCACATATATACAAAAACACCATCACTTTCAACACTTAAACACTCATACTTTTACCTATCTACCCTAACTCACACACACAACTTGCAGACACACTCATACAAATACCTAAAACCCTAATAAAGTACTAACTTACCTTCCATACCAGCCAAATCCACACACTAAACTGTACATGCTGCACATGCTACATCCCACGACAAGTACCAGAACACCATAACCGTGAATTCAACATTTCTGGATTCACGGTTATGGAGTTTTGCGATTTTAAAAATTCGACTTTATGGTCTTGAAATACTGAAATTTGAGATTTCAGTATTTCAAGATTATAAAGTGTGAACCCTGTATATAATATTAGTGTGTGTGTGTTTGTGTTTAAAAAAAAAAAGGGCAGGAAGCCTCCTACCAACCAACTGTGCTGTATCGAAAACCAAATAACTTAGAAAATCAGCACAGTCATGACAGCCAGGTTCACTAAATAAGAGGTAGAAAAACACCAGGAGCACCGAATTAAAACAAAAAAAAACACTCTTCAGTGTAATGCAGCCAGATTAAGTGCTTTCAGATCTCGTAACATTCCTTTTTCAGATCCTTATGTAAAACCAAATAGCAAATCAAAATATATGAGAAACAAACCAATCAGCATTAAAAATCAGGGCCAATGCCTTCTAGTAATAAAACGTCATTCATTGACGAAATTCACCAACAGAGATGCTTTCTTTGCCTCCTCCCTTTTAGGGCTGGCTTAAGCCAATAATTTGTGTTGAGACCAGGAAATCTATATGCCTGCTGTAAATGTTTCAATGGACCAAGAGTTTATACATCCTACACTGAAGAAAACATGTTTTTTGATTTTTATGCGGACTGTACCACGAAGAACATCATATATTTGGCTACAAGCAACGTATGTGACTGTTTTTATGTAGGTAAGACCATCAGACAACTGAAGGAAATCATTTCTAAACATATAAGTGATATTAGATTAGCTGATCTTAAGAACCCTTTGATAAAACATACAGGAAGATTCAGGACATGGTTTTAATTTCAAAGTGTTAGAAGTTATGAAGACGGGTGTTAGAGGAAGTGACATTAATAATAGTACTGAATTAAGCGAGATGTCATGAATTGGAAGACTGCAGGCATATAGATTTCCTGGTCTCAACACATTATCCATATTCTTCCTTCTGCTAAGTTGAATAGGCTTTGGTAATCAGCCCATATAGCCTAAGGACTACTGGAGTGGTGGGAGTAATGAATATATTACAGCTTTGTAAGTTGCAGCTAACTGTGACAGTAAAGGTTCACATTCCTCACTGCTGTAAAAACTGTACCCACCCTCCATTTGCCTGTTTTTGTACATAGTTGTTTGTTGGGATATAAAGTTGTTTCCTTATTTTGTGTAGTTCTGGATGAGTACATTCCTCCTCAACTTTTAGGAAAGAAGATTCAATACTTTGACTCCTGATTTTCCCTCCACAGGGCTGCCCAGTCAGAGTGAAGGTGTAGGAGAAGCCGGAGCTTTTGGTTGCTGTCTAGTTGTGTCTTGGGCTAGATACAACCCATGTGGCCTAAAGGCTACTATAGCAGTGAGAAATTCAGGTATCTACTGTTATGGATGAGTGAAAATTACACAACTGTACTTTCTTACTGAGTTGCTTTTGAAGTTGTAGGGCTATAGTAATTGTGTGCATAGTCTAATAGTAGAGACGTGGCAAATAATTTGTTCTTTTTTCTGATTGATTGTCTTTTATTTGTAGGTTTCCAGCTGTTGTGGGAGTGGCACCACCTGGAATCCCAACCGCCGCTGTGGAAGGAATGGTAACCACCTCATTGCCTCTGTCGCACGGGATGACACCTGTTGCCCATTCTAGTCCACACACACCATCACCAGGACAGACTACAAAACCTGAAGTAGACAGAGAGATTCCAGCTGCAGACCAGTAGCAGCTCCCCTCCAACTCTTTCTGCACCTCTTTCAGGCAGTGGTGCAGCCCTTCTTTTACAAAATCAACGTGACTTTAAATTAAAACAAAAATGACAAGTCTCTCAGCTTGGATATCTCAGTCAGTGGACGTAGACTGTTTTTCGTAATTTTTTCACTGGTAAATGTAGGATATTGCCTTTAAAAGGTGTTAAGTCTGAATGGCATTTAGCACTCTGATCATATTTTTCTTTGTATGTTGGATTAGCTTCTGTAGTGGAACCCAGATCATGCAAGTAAAAGTGGGAGCACCAGAACTATCCCTACTAATGCGGCAGAAGGGAAGAGTGGTTTACTGATGCATTCATTACAGCCTTGTTTGTTCGCTACTTTTCTACTTCAGGAGTGCAGAAAAATACCACAGTCTAGTGAGATAGTTGTTTGTGACTTCAGAGTTGTCACCAGTACAGAAATTTGTAGTGTCCAACATAGCTGAGAGAGGTTTTAGTTGTTTTTTGAAGAAAGTTAAGACACTCATGCTGACCTCTTACATCTGAGTGCAAGATTTTAGGCATTTGCTCCATTCTTGAACTATCAGTATTTTGCCTGTTTAGAGTTCTGGCTTTAGAGTGCCTTGGAGAAGAGATGGTAGAGCTGTGTGTGCAAGAACATGTTAGAACCAGCCATTTTGCCATTCCTAAACAAGAATGCATTTACAGCTCAGCAGCTTTTAACCTAAAAACATTTGGTCAGCTTATAGTTGCAAAAACTAGGCAGTCCTTTTCCAGGACTGATGCGTGTATAACTGTCATATAAACTCAGCTGTACACCTGTTTTTATCTCTCTAAACTTTTTTTTAACCCAGAGACATGGAGAGGGTGCTGTCAGCTGCTCATCATCATTTTGGAATAGAAAAATGTTTCAGGGGACTGAATGATATACATAAATTGTAAACTCTTCAAAAATGTAGTTTGTAATTTTTTAAGTTAAAGTAGCTGGTTAAAACTGTGAAGACCCTGAATGAAGATGGATGGTGAACTATACATTTGCATACAGTATGAGGAGTTAGAATTATGCAGATTTTCAGGAAACATAAGTAACTGGATACTTTTGAAAATGTTTTATTGCTACTTCATGAATTAGTACTGGTTGACTACATTGTCATCCAGTAACTGCAGTTTGTTTGCTACAGATGAAGTAGTAGTTTCATTGACTGATTCCGAACCGTCACCCATAAAAATACTTATTTTTTTAAATAAAATTTTTTGACAATAGCTTTCAAAGCTGTAGAACTACTTGTAATGTTAGCTGAGATTGCTAATGTTGCTAAAATGTATATATGCGTACATACACAAGTCAAAAATTTTCTGAAAATTCAAAATTCTTGTACTCTATATTTTGAAACGGCACACCCCTCTCACACTGTGGTTTTCTTTGCTTTGCTGTCCATCCCTTTAGCCATCATGGAAGTCCAAGGTTTTACCACTTTATTGAACTTCTAATGTAAAACCAGTCAGCTTTCAAACAAGACCCGGCACTGTGTAATTCATTAGTCCTTTTAGATGACACATCCTTTATCATGAATTCTGGTTCTTTGTCCTTTAAGTTTTTACTTTCTTTGTAACTTAATGATTCTTTGCTTGATATTCCAAGCCACTGTATAATTTGAAGTCTGGTAGTTTGTGCTGAAAAAAATAGTCTCCTTGTAAAATGTGGAAGTCAGGTGCCCTCTGCTGAGTATTTTATCTCCCTGTAATTTGATGAACTCAGGTACACATTACTGTGAGACTCAAGTCTCCAGGCAATTCACTGTCCTTTTAAGTCACAGATACTGTGCTGTGTAACTAATGCTGCTGAATGGTATGTCATTCTTGGCTCTTTGCTGCATTGATCATTAAAAAGTGTGCCTTTTTCCCCATGGGGAATCAATTGCTGTGTGCTTACTTTTGCATTTTTTTTCAAAGCATGTAATTTGTACTGCCTCTTAAGAGCATCACTTTGTGTAATTTTTTCTTGCCATATTTGATTCTGTTCAGAAATTGTTGTCTTGGACTGGAAGACCAATTATCTAGCCCACTGGCTATAAGCTGGAAGTGTGTTAAGTCTTGGACTAGAAGACCAGTTATCTAGCCCACTCGGTGTAGATTAGATGAGTTTGTAATTGTGTTTGTTTGACACAACCATTAAGGCCACAGAATAGACTAGTCAACTGTCTGTGCATAAAGACCTGCATTAGAGCTGATGCTTTCACAGACACAGGCATCTGTAAATTTAGTTACTTATATGATGTCACAGCTTGAAAGCATTAAGTACTGTTATCCCTAATTCAAAATGCATCTGAATGCATTTTTGTAGGTAAACTATTTTTGTTAATTCAAAGTTCATATGATTGTGATAACGCAGGTGCTTCACACAGGGTACATTAATACCTAAAGTGAATGCACAGCACAAACTGGTTAGCACAGTCTTCTCCAGCTGATGCATTTGTGAAGAGAAGTGTCAAAATTAGCACTGTAGTAAAGCACAGATGAAGGCAGGGTCTAGATTAGGGTCACATTCTGCCATTAGTGGAGTAGCACAAAGATGCTGTAGATAATTAGAATAACTGCTGATAAGACCAGCCATGAAAGCAGTAGTACAGATGCCTCACACTGTGTCTGAAACGATGGTGATAAGAAAATGTGATGACGGCACAGCGCTCTTGCTGCTAATAACAGCTGAATTGCAGTAATGTCTATGGATTGAGTGCTGACAGCATGCTGTTAATAGTTACAGCTACTTCTAAGTGCAGTCATATACAGTCTGCTAGTTTAGACATTGCAGAAGTAAACATAACTAAAATCAGTTGCTACATGAATCATGAGTCTAATATTAATTTTGACATTATGGAGACATTAATTTTGTAGTTGACTGTGATAACATAGACACAACTGTTAAAGTAGGCTCAAGACATTTTTCACAGTCACAGACATAGGCATCTCCAAGTCATTGGTACATCTGCTGTAACAAAATCCATTCTAAAGCAATAATACTGGCAATGTGGATTGTTCATGCACACTGTTGTAAGCAACAGATATTTCCTTAAAAGAGAGTAGTACTGAATAAAAGAAAAAAAATGCGTAGCTAAAGATACTAGTGCAAAGATTGTAACCAGCACACTTTTAATGACTCTGGTGCAGAGGTATCAGACAGAGAAGGGGAAGATGAAGATTCTAGTGGAGGTTAAGCAGGAAGGATGCATATTGCAGCATTATGTGCAGAAACCCTAGAAACAAATGCAATAGAAAAAGTAATGCAGCTGTTTTGCAGTGATGAGCAACAAATGTAGGATGTTCTTCATCTCACATTGCTGCAGTCCTAACACTTGGGTAGTCCGCTGTCCCTCGGTCGGCCCGAATATCAGAGCAAAAGGCTGACGTCGGTCAAGGCGCATTTGACTGACATCAGAACGTCAGGGTACAAATGCGCATGGCCGTCATATCCTCAGTCTTTTTTGCCGCATGGTCCGATGCAGAAGCAGTGTTGCAAGTGCCGTTCGGCGTTCTGAAATTTTTCGAATTCGGAGTTTCAGACCGAAGTCAGAGTTGGTTAAGTACCCCGTTGGGGAATATTTTGGTTTTTTCTTGCCTCAGTGGTTTACCGGATGTCAGAAAAAGTGAATAACTGTATTTCTTGTGGGAAACAGATACCGCATAGGGATTACCATAATTTGTGTATACCTTGTTTGGGACCTGAGCACGACGTTGTTGGGTGTCGCTTTTGTGCTAGGTTTAATAAACGCACTATAAAGCGTAGGTTGGATTGTGCCAGGTTAGTCTTTGGGAAGCGGTGCAATTACAATATGCCGTCGGATGCTCCGACGCTGGCTTCTTCAAAGAAGTGCAAGGACAAGGCAGTTAAACCTAGGTTAGAGGAGTCGTCCAAACCGGACGCCGGTTCTTTAGAGACGTCAGTGGAACCGGTGGTTCCGACGGAGGCCTCTATGGAGTCCCAGGGAGAGACTGTGTTTTTACAGGATGTGGCCTCTCAGGAGGCAGGTCAGGCTATAGGGGCTTCTCAGGTAACTGTACTCCCCTCCCTTCCTAAGGTGTCTAGACCCTCTCTTTCTGCTTCCAAGGCTTCCCCTAGAGGCAGGTCTAGTTTTGCTTCTGTGGGTGTCACTCCTAGTTCTTCAGGTTCTGTGCCCAAAAAGCACATGCTTAAAATGGCAGAAGATTTAATTACTTTAATTAGAGGCTCTATGCCTCCTCCTGATAAGAGGCCTAGGATGGAACCTGTGTTAGGGGATTATGAGCAGGCTTCGGATGTGTCTGAGTCTTCGGCTGAAGACTTGCAGGAGTATTCTCATTATTCTGATTCTGATGTGGATGATTCTACTACTCCTGCTTCTCCTCCTGAGGATTTTTCTTTTTCAGAGACCCTGCACTCCATGAGAGAGCATTTTAAATGGGAAGGTCAGGATTTCTCTGATTCCAGGAAAAGGCTTAGGGAATTTTTGTTTTTACCCCTGCATAGGCCTTTAGCTATACCTCCTGTTCTGAATGTAGTGGAAGATGTGTTTGCAGAGGCTTCGCTTAATCCTGATTATTTGCCTCCTGCTCCTGTTAAACCGGATAGGTATTACAGGGTGCCTGAAGCTCATAAGTATCTTTTTAAGAGTCCTAGGGCAGACCCAGAAACTGTTAGCCAGGGGCCTAAGGGTGTAAAGGCTTCTGTTGTCAAGAATCTGGTTCCTGCAGATAAAGAGGCCAGGGCCTTGGATAGATGGGGAAAGAAAGTTTATACTTCTTCCACTCTAGCCATGAGAGCTTTGAATTGCCAGTTTCACATGTTGAAATATCAAAATTATCTCCTTTCACAGTTGAAATCTAAGGTGGATGCTCTGGCGGAAGGTATTGATTGTAAAGAGTTACAAGATTTAGTGCATGTTTCTGAACAGGTGGGTAAGCATTCTTTGCAATGTGGTTTTGATGCTGTACAGGCCTCGTCTAGGGTGGCTGCCACTGGGTCGGTTCTTCGCAGGCATGCTTGGCTGAGGGATCAAAATTTATCTGACCATGTTAAAACTAGGATTTTGGATGCCCCTTTGCAATCTGATGTCTTGTTTGGTTCTCCTGTTGAGGCAGTTTTAAAGAAAATGGAAGACAAGGCTAAGTCTATGCAGACTGTTAAAGATTTTTTGCAGGTTCAGCCTCCAAAGTTTAGTAGAAATTGGCCTACTAAAGGGTGGACGTATCCTTCTTATGATTCCCAGTCTAGGGGTAGATCTAGACGTGGCAGGGGCAGAGGTCAGGGCTCTTTCAGGCCTAGGACGGGGAATTCTCCTGCACAGTCTTCGGGTGAGGACAGGGGTCAGTCCTTTCGTAAGCAGACCCAATGACCTACCTTTTCAGCTGCCAGAACCTTCTCGCCTGGCAGCACCTTTGGGAGGAAGGTTGGCACTTTTCAAAGAAAATTGGAGTTTGATTGCCCAAGACAAATGGGTACTGGATATCATACATCACGGTTACAGGTTTTATTTCCATACCTTGCCTCCTTTCAAAGGCATGCCAGACATTCCTCCTCAACAAAGAATAGAGGCTCACAAGCAAATTTCTCTGTTACTCCAAATAGGGGCCATACAGCCGGTTCCTATGTCAGAAAGGGGCCTAGGATTTTATTCTCGCCTGTTCCTTGTGCCAAAAAAGGGGAACATGTGGAGACCGATTTTGGATTTATCTATCCTCAACACTTATCTGGACATTCCCAAGTTCAAAATGTTGACGTTACAACAGCTTTTACTTCTACTGGGCAAGGATCACTGGATGGTAACTTTGGATCTCAAGGAGGCTTACCTTCATGTTCCTATCAGGCTAAGTTGCAGGAAGTATCTGCGTTTTCGGACTGGGACTTCTCACTATCAGTTCTCTGCATTGCCCTTTGGTTTATCTACTGCGCCCAGAGTATTTACAAAAGTTCTGGCTCCAGTGATAGCATTCTTCAGGCTGAAAGGAATACAAATCTATCCTTATTTGGACGATTGCCTGATACTGGCTCAAGGAAGGGACGAGCTTCTTCGTCATTTGGAGTATGTGATAGCAGTGCTAAGATGCCTGGGGTATTCTGTGATCAAAATAAAGTCCAGTCTAGTACCCTCTCAAGACATGGGCTTTCTGGGAATGAGACTGAATACAGCATCCCAGATGGCCTTTCTAACCCCGGACAAACAACAGAATCTTTCCCTTTACTTCCATCATCTATCTCTTCAGTCCGGGCTGACTGCAAGGACAGTCCTTCAAGCCTTAGGGTTCATGGCATCTTGTATTCTGGTGCTTCCCAATGCCAAACTGCATATGAGGAAGTTGCAATGGTATCTCAAAAATGTATGGACACAGCACTGCCAACATCTGGACACTGTCATTCAAATAATACCTTGCATTCAAAAGGAATTTTTGTGGTGGGCTCAGGAATGTCACCTAAACAAGGGACTCTCTGTGACCCGGCCAGAGGCGAGTCAAATTTTAACAACAGATGCCTCAGACAAAGCTTGGGGAGCTCATCTAAATGGAAAGTGGATACAAGACAAGTGGCCTGTCAGACTACAGCATCTACATATCAACTTGAAGGAGATGTTAGCAGTCCAGTTTGCATTAATAGCTTTCAAGGATTTACTTCTTCCAGGGCAGGTGTTGATTCTAACAGACAACACAACTGTCATGTGGTACATCAACAAGCAAGGGGGAACGCATTCTTATCCTCTATGCAGGCAAGCAATGATTTTGTGGGAGACTGCTCTCAGTTTACAACTAAGTCTTCAGGCAAGGTTTCTGCCGGGAGCACAGAACTCCTCAGCAGATGTGTTAAGCAGGCAAATCATGGATCCCCACGAGTGGAAACTGGATCTTCATGTATTTCAGAAATTGACAGTGTCCTGGGGAACTCCAGACATAGATCTGTTCGCTTCTCCACTAAACCACCAGCTGCCAAAGTTTTGCACAAAGCGGTTTCATCCCACAGCTTGGAAAGTGGATGCTCTTTCTTTCAGTTGGAAAAGTCTTCATGTGTATGCCTTTCCACCTCTGCCTCTCCTCCCAAAGGTACTTCTGAAGGTCAGACAGGACAAGCCAAGGATGATTTTGATAGCTCCAGATTGGCCTCGACAGCACTGGTACCCATTACTGAGAAGTCTGGTGTGGAAGCCTCCATGGCCTTTGCCTTTGATTCCTCATCTGTTGTCCCAGGAGGACAGTCATTTGCTCAATGTCAAGCTTCACTCTCTTCACCTAACAGCATGGCATATTCTGTTTTAAACCATAAAGGGTCTCAACTTCCACAACAAGTTTTGAATGTGATTTTGGAAGCTAGAAGGCCTAGTACAAGGAAAGTGTACGCAGATAAATGGAAGAGATTTTTATTTTGGAGTGCTGCTAAGGATTTGGATGTTTCTGAGCCTGATTTAAGTGTGGCTCTTCAATATCTTACTGAGTTATTGGACAAAGGTTTGTCCTTCTCTTCTATTAAGATTCATGCTGCAGCAATTTCAGCTCACTACGACTGTGACCCACCATTGTTTTCTCAGCCTTTGTTCAAGCAATTTCTTAGAGGGGCAAAGAATATAAGACCCCACGAGAGCTCCTACTCCTGCTTGGGATCTCAATTTTGTGTTGGAGAAACTCACTCTACAACCTTTTGAGCCTGCAGCTACTGCTGAGTTGAAATATTTGTCATGGAAGACTGCTTTTTGTTGGCCATTACCTCTGCAAGAAGGGTTTCTGAATTGCAGGCCCTTATGGCAGTTGAGCCTTTCTTAATTTTCCATAAGGATAGGGTATCTTTACGTACTAATCCTTCCTTTATGCCTAAAGTGGTTTCTAGTGTGGCTTTAAACCAAACTATTCATTTGCCTACTTTTTATGCAAATCCCCAAACTAAAGGGGAAAAGATTTTGCACACTTTAGATGTACACAGGCAGTTGCGATATTATTTGGACAGAACTAAAGGGTTCAGACAATCTCAGCAGTTATTAGTTTCTTTTGCTTTGTGCTCTCAGGGCAAGCCGTGTCAAAACAAACTATTTCTAAGTGGATTGGATTTTGCATTGCTTTCTGTTATTCCCATCATGGCAAAGAGATTCCAGCTGGGATTAGGCCTCATTCCACTAGGGCTACTGCCACTTCAACAGCTTTTTTGAGGGGGGTGGCTACTAAGGATATTTTGGAGGCAGCCACTTGGAGTTCAGTGCATACCTTCTCTAGGCATTACCACCTTCCTCTGTACTCTAAATCCAGGGCTGGTTTTGCCACTGCTGTGTTGCAGGGCATTTTGGCAGCCCCTGCTTCATTATAGTTTAGCCATCCTCCCTTACCTCTGCTTTGGGATTCTACCCAAGTGTTAGGACTGCAGCAATGTGAGATGAAGAACATAGTACAGTTTTGTACCTACCATAAATGTAGATGTTCGAAGATCCACATTGCTGCAGTCCAATTTACCCTCCCTCCTTCCCCTCTGTAGTTTGAGGTGGTTGTGTGGCCTGGGTTATCCCTCTGAGGTATAGTGTATATATTGTATATATTGTACATATTTTTGGTGTTAGGCTGGTTGGTTGTTTAGTTGTTGTCTATGGGTTTTGACCTTTCTTTTTAGGGTCTTCTGACATCTGGGGCAAGAAAAGACTGAGGATATGACGTCGGCCATGCGCATTTGTACCCTGACGTTCTGATGTCAGTCAAATGCGCCTTGACCGACGTCAGCCTTTTGCTCTGATATTCGGGCCGACCGAGGGACAGCGGACTACCCAAGTGTTAGGACTGCAGCAATGTGGATCTTCGAACATCTACATTTATGGTAGGTACAAAACTGTACTTTTCACAATTCGAAAACAGTTGCACCGCAGGTGTTTTTACTTACCAATATGTTAAATTAGTAACATATACACTGTTTTACGCATTTATCATAACACAGATTGTTAGTAAAGTAATAATGAAGGTAGTAATGCTGTGCATCTCATTATGATAGTACCACAGGTGTTTCAGTAGCAGAGTGCAGGCATAGAGCTATTTAATGCAGACAAGCACATCTTGTATGATAAAATTTTGGCACACAAACTACAAACTGTAGCTAAATTTAGTTAGTAGTAGTGAAGTCGATCACTTAAATCCATGAGTTTGTCTCTCAGGATTACTTTAGCAAACCTGCTTATTTTGCTTTCGTTTGCTTGGGTTCTGCATACAGTGGCATGTGCCTTCAGTGTGGTGAGTTGCTGTTTAGATCTAGGTGATGGTGTTCAGAAAGTCACCGTCTTTCCTTTAATTTACATTGTTAGGGTGCTGGAAGCTGGCTGTGTTAACTTGAGTCCTCAGGTAGTCCTTGTTTAGTTTGGGTCTGCAGTGGTTGTCATGTGGTTACTCAAAGGATTGGTTATATTGTATTCAAACAGCTGTTTCTTCTTTTTGTCTTCTGTACCTGCAGTGACATTGCCAGTTTCTTTTTTTGATGATTGACATTTGCATCATGCAGGTACATGTCTGAGCATGTTGGGATAGCTGTATTGTATTAAGCAGGAATGCTGTCCATCAATTGTCAGTCTTGGCATTTCCACCTGACCCTTCAGCAACTGGGACTTATTTGCAATTGTACAGATATTCATTCTTTCTTGCATTAAACAATACCACAAACAACAGAACTGTTGCAGGTAACTGTCATTGTGCTTTTATTTGAAGATAGAAATTAAAAAAAGCATTCTGGTAAGTACCTCAAAGTGTAGTTGAAACCATTACCGTGGTTGTCACTGTGAAAAGCTTAGTCCTTGTGGTTGGCACTAGAGAACAGTTAGAGATCATCACAAACTCCATTAGTTAAGGTGCTACAACCCTGTTTTGGGGGTGGTATCTAAAATGATGTTGCATAAGCCTCAGAGAGTGTCAACATTAGTGTTTTATGCAGCAGCATTAAATAGTTGAAGTAACTTGATGGGCAGTTAGGGCAAGTGGAGGAGGGAGAAGTACTTAAAATGCCGATTTTATTTTATGCTGTTAAATTCTCTCAAGATGAGCAAAAGAACTTTAAACTGTGTATGTAGCATGCCTATTTTAAATCTGGTAGATGTTTTGTAGTAGTGTATTTTTCTCACTTTGAGGTCTTGGGATACTTTTAATTAATAGAGTTTGTCTGACTGTTTGGATCGGTGTTCGTTCCATCAGTGTTTTGAAGGTAAGGCCATCAGTTTTGTGTACATTACATTTACGCCTTGGGAATCAGGAAATGTATGCTGTATCTCAGACAGTACTTTGAATGCAACAAATATTATAAAATACCGCAGTTATGTTTTCATGCGCTCTACAAACTTCATGAAATTTTTCCAGATTAGGAAGTTCTTTAGATAACTCCCTTAAGGTCAGAATTATTTCAGGCTGATAAAAATTTTATATTTTAATACTGGATTAATTGTGATAAATCAAGTTTTTTTTTTTCAGGGAAAGGTGAGTCTGTTATGAGAAAAGTGCACATTTCCTTATTTCCCATCAGTGCAGTTATGGGAAGCATCAGCTGATATCCTTTGCAAAATGTTAAGGATTTACTAAACTATTTGAGGTAGTATGGTAGAATTTCTTGTTTTTGATGAGATTGGAAAAATGGTAGGAGAAAATATTCTGTTCTCATTTTTCCCTAGTTTTTGCATTTGTGATGTATGTGGGATGGGGTGCAAAACTAAATGTTTGCTTACAGCGTGCTTTTATTTGAATATGTCTGACATCAGCACTCAAGTCTGCTGCCCTTCCAGTATGATGGAACTGGAGGTGGTTCATCATTTTCCATATACCTTTTAGGTTATTTGTTCTGTTTTTTTTTTTTTTTACAGGTATTTTTGTAAACTGGGAGGGGAATGTTTAGATTTGTGGAGGAAAGGTTCTGTGCAGGTGTTTTGGGCTGTCAGGGTTTGACTGTTGCAGTTTTGTTGCTTGCAACCAGGGTTTCACTGTTTTAGTTTTGTTGTCTGCAGCCAAGCCACATCAAATTATCTGTTTTGTGTTAGTTTCATAAATGTTTTCTTAGCATTCAGAATTAGTCTTCCAGAGGCTGAAGTGATATTACTGACATGCTCTAAAATGGTATGTTCCCAGAAGCTTTTCACTTTAATTCGTATTTGGGGTAATTTTGTCTTGTGCTGTGAAAGTTTGTGATGTAGGGGAAACTGCAGCCTACATCTCTGACCTGTTATACCCTCTGCTGCTTTGTTTACGTTTAACTGGTGTGGAGTTGTCAGAATTATTCCACTGAATTTGTCAGATGTTAATTTGATCGCTGCTGCAAATAGCCTTTCGGTTGTATCTTGCCTAAGAAATAATAGTCAGGCAGCTTTCAAAGCTTAAGGTGACCTTCCATGTGCCCAGACCATTGACAGCTCAAGCGGAGCTTAAAGGTGATCAGTCTGGGCACTAAGCCCTTCAGACCTTTCCTGCTGTTGAAGAATCCTCCTCTTGTGGGCTTGCAAGAATCGATGTTCTATGTGCATTTCTCCATATCTGGGCACATAATTTTCACCTCAGGAGGGGAAAAAACTTTCCACTTTTAATTTTTACAACTAAAACAGTAATTTTTGAAAATAACTGTAAAGTTTTGTCTGAGTTGTACTGTTTTTGGGACTGTTTTAAGACGTTTCAGTCAGTTATTAGGGTCATAGATCAGCACTAGGCTGTCTTTGCAGGCCATTTTAAGCCTAGTCAAACTTCTTAACCCAAAATTAAGAATCAGACCCTGAATTTTGTGTCTACAAGGTAAACACATTTACCATTATGTCATCCCCCAGCTCAGAAGCATATGTCAAATGGATTTGAACCATGCATCAGCTCTCTTTGTTTTTTTATGATCACTAGACTCAACACCTTGTGCCACAGAGAAACTTTGCAGTTGGAGCAGTGTTCATTGTTATTGTTTTTAATGTAAACTTTAGTTTTAATAACAAAGTTTATTTTATTATTGCTGTTTGCCAGGAGTGTTTAACTGGGCACAGGACCCATGTAAAGCAGAGCCCAAGAACTTTTTTTAAGTACTTTTAGGGGGTGGGGGAAACCGTGTTTTGTTCTTGTGTTTGTGGAATCACTCCTGTGTTTTGTATATACTTTTCTTTCTGATGACTATTGCGGACATTGCTAGTTGTGTTTCAGGCTTTTTTTCTTGGTTTAACTATGGAGCAACTTACTGGTTCTACAATTATTTCTTCCTCAGGACATAAGAAAAAGAAAATTATACAATCTTTGCCAGTTCATCAGGCTGTTTTCATTCCACAGCTATAGATTGGTGACCCTGCAGTGACCATTTCAGAGTCCTCATTCTCTGTAGTTGTTTAAGTGGATTGTGGACATGAGAAAGACACTCTTGTCAAAGGAAGGAGAGGGGGAATGCTTCTCTTGTCTGGTCAGAGGTGCCTGTTCCCCTGGGTGATGTCTGTCCATAAGGTAGTTTGCCTGTAAGGAGTTTCCTGTTTTATAGAAGTAGAAGTGAAACATTTGTCTTTCCCTCCTTTTGCTTCCCTAGATGGGGAAGATTCATTGGGCTTATTGCAGGACATTTTTTGTGCTTTTCTTTTAACCCTTAACATTATAGTTTTTCTGGTAAAAGAAAAATATTTTATTCGGTTTTTAATTATTCCCACTATAGTGTACCTGAAATACAGTCATAGAGAACAAATGTTATTTTCCCTCAGGCAATAGATGGTCTCTTGAGGAGTCTCTCTGGTCTCTTGAGGAGTCTCTCTTATGATTTTCCCTTAGAATATTTTTTTTTTTTACTTGGAACCATTGGTAGAATGAAGTAGTATTTTTCAGTGGGAACAAAATGACAGTCCAGATTCTTTGAAAAATATGATTTGTTACAACTGGAATTTCATCATCCTAAAGCTGTTCCTGCTGTGCTTCCAGCTTTTGAGGATTTTTTTTTATTGCAGCCAGCAACATGCCTGACAATTAAGTTTGCAGCCCCTAAAAAGGCAGATAAGTTATGAGGTTCCCCTGTCTTATACATGCTTAGTCTCTAATCTCAAATATGACCGTGCATTAATTTCTTTGATGCACCTTTCTACAAGTAAACATTAAGTTAATATTAAGCCTTCTCCCCCTGGCAAGGATGGGAAAACTTTTGGCATATTTGGAAAAAGAGTATGGTCTTCTGTCACTCTTATTTATAGAATTCCCAATTGTCAGGCTCACTTGCTAAAGTTTTTGCTTGCTTCTTTTGAAAATATTAATAACTGCCTTTCTTCTGTGGGTGATTCCACTCTAAATGCTTATGTTGCCATCTCCAGAGTACCAGCTACTGGGTCTGTTATAAGATTTACACGCTTGTGTTTGTTTACCTGAAAGTCTAAAAGCTGAAGTTTAGAATTCTCCCTTGATGGAGAGGTTGTATTTGGACCATCTGCTGCTGAGATTCGGAAAAGAAATGTGATGAAATAATTTAAAGAGGTGACTCACTTTTTTCGGCCTTCCTTTTCCAAGTTTGTCAAAAGTTTCATCCCTGTTTCAGGTTCCCTTTATAAAATGCAATTTAAGCAGACTTTGCATTCTTCAGGCAAACAGACATTAAAGAGGGCAGGTCCTACAAGTCTCATTGACTGTCTACAATCCCCTCCCACACCACCCCATACTCTAGAAGTAGGGGGTACCAGTCATACCTCTCAGCTGTACAGATTTTCACAGAATGTCCAGATTTTTGCCTCATAATTTTTGTCCATTTTTCATAAAATTGAGGTTTTCTGACAAATTATTAGACTGAAGTTACAAAATAATGACAGACATTTGAGTTTGACTTCATACCATTCAGAAAATGCATGATCTGAAGTAGTTTACTTCATTTGGTCTTCAACCTGTGGGATACCGGATCCATATCGGATCCGAGCCGGCAACATTACTAGCATCTGCTCTGAGCTCCAAGCTCCGCCCCTTACCCATAACACACCTCCACTACCTTCCAACCCCCAGATCTTGTTTGCTGCAAATAGCTAAAAGCATTGTGATCTCCAGAGCTCCAGGTTGTAAGTGGGTTAAAAACTTTAAAATATATAATTTTTCTCTCAACTTTAGATAGTAATAGTGTAGGTTCACATTTCTCCTTCCCTCGCTTGTTGCCTCGAATTTCTAGTTTTTCATAGGTTGGTACTAGGCTGTCAGCCCTAGGGCCTGTACAAGCCTAGCCATAACAATTCCCTGGATATTTCTTCCCACAATATTTACTTCCGTGGACCCCTGTCTTGCAGGGCGACTGACCTGATCCCCGGGGTGAATTTCCCATCTCCCATCCAATCGTCAAGGTTCCTTTTCAAGTGGGCCATGGATGCATTCTGCTTGACATGTATGGGCAGTCTAGTCCAGAGTATGGGGAGTCGCTGGGTCAGGAACCTATCCCTCCAGCATGTTTTCCTCATTGTGATGACAAGGTTTAGATCCCTGGAGCATGTGGCTCTGAGGGATTGGGATTTCTTTAAGTGGAGCATGTCCAACAGCTCAGGGTTTGACATGGGGCTTGTATGTTAAGCAGAGAATGCCTTTGAGTAGACGATATGCCACAGAATATAGGTAGAGTTTTTGTAAGACGGTCAGCATAGGGTATCTGCTTTAGGCCTGTGATTCTTTTAGTGAGGTATTTCTGTTGTCTTTCCAGCTGTTGCAGATGTCTTGAGGTACATAACCAAATGAGGCGTTGTACTCTAGAATGGGTCTAATGAGAGATGAGGGTGGCCTAATGGTTAAGGTGGTTGCCTTTCAAACACAAGGTGCAGGGTTTGAGTCTCACAAGGGATAACTGGCTAGGCTTAAAATGGCTCGCATGGGCAGTTAGCTTAGTACTAATCTATGAATCTATCTATGAACACAGTTGGACAATGACTTCCTTTTTTCTGGATGAAAAGCTTTTAGTGATGTGTGCCACATAGAAGGATTTCCTGACTGTTGTGGCGATGTGTTTTATCGAAGGTGAGACCACTGTTCACCTGTGTCCCTAAGTCTCTCATCACACTTTTGGTGTTTAGTGTACTGCCACCTATGTGGTAATTCATGGGTACATGTTTTTTCCCCAAACGGGATAACTATACATTTCTTGGCATTAAGCTTGAGTCCATGGCTCTGGCACCAAGCAACTGTTTCTGTAAGGCCCTTTTGTAGAATATCCACATCATTCAGGTATTCAGTAATGGCTCCTAGTTTGCATTCATCTGCGAACTTGGTTAGCCAGAGTCCCTTAGTGTTGGCTTGTACTTCAGAGAAGTAGATGCCAAACAAGAGCGGTCCCAGGACTGAACTCTGAGGTAGTCCACTTGTCACTTGTCTGGAGCTGGATTTGGAGTCGGCTGCTTTTATAGTCTGGGTTTTGTCAGTAAGCCAGTTGGCAACCCATCGAGTGACGTAGGGATTTATGCCCAGCTTAGTAATTTATCTATGATTCCAGAGTGGGGGATGGTGTTGAAGGCCTTGGCAAGGTCCAGATAAGCTGTGTGGACCGCCTTACCCTTGTCCACAGCTCTGGAGACTGATTTGAAGAAGTGAATCAGGTTCAAGAGACAAGATCGGCCCTTCACGAAACCAAACTGGATGGGTCCAGTGTTTGAAGGTTGCCAATGTCTTTGTTTAAATCATGATAATGCGTTCCATACCCTTGCAGATCAGGCTCGTCAGACTTGATGGGATGATAATTCCCATGATCCAAGGTGGATCCCCCCCCCCCCCCCTTGTGGAGTAGGATAACTGTAGCTGTGCGCCACTCAGTGGGCACGAAGCCTGAGGTGAGGCTATGATTAAACATGACACTTAGGTGAGGTGCCAGTTCATTTTGTAGTTCATGTAGTACACAGCCCGGGATGTCATCTGGTCCCGTGGATGCTGTATTCTTAGCTTTGGAGAGTGCGGTTTCTACCTCTGTGGCTGTGATTACCAGAATTTGGCACTCTCTTGGTATTGAGATGGGCCCTTTAGGGGGTGAGAGGGGGGGCGGTGAAGTTGGCAGTAAATCGATCTGCCAGGATATTGGCAATACCCTTGGGATCAGTATATTTAATGCCATTCTGTTGTAGCTCAGAGCATATCTGAGCATTGCCATTTAGATTCTTGACATAACTATAGAATGTGGTTATCTTGGGAATCCTTGGCAATTTTATTTTCGTAACCAGCTTTGGTGGATTTTATGAGGGATCTCAGCTTCTTACTGAGGCTGGTAAGGGAGTTTTTTGCATCCTGGGATTTTCCTCTTTTCTGCAATAGTTTATTTCTTCTGTTGTATAGTTTGTTTATGGCAGGGGACCACCAGATTGGCTTCCTTTTTTTGGAGGAGAACGTCTTTGCTCTGTTTGGGATGGCACGATTCACGCACGAGTGGTTGTGCTCGTACAGTGCCTTAGTGTGGGATTCAGCAGTCGAACTTTCAGCTCCCGTCTGCATGGGTGTCATGAAGATGTTCATCGTGTTTCACTGTTGCAGTCATCACTGTAGGGTTCTTCCTGCCGGCAGGCAGTCCTCGGTCGGCCAGAATCCCAAAGTCTGGGTCCAGCGTCGGCTGTTCAGTCATGCTCCCTGATGTCAGAGCGCTAGGAGTACAAAGCTGCCAGCCGATGCCATATTCTGCAATCTTTTTTGCCGTGCGGTGAAAGCAGTTCGCAAGTGCCGGTCTGCTGACTCCTGATATTTTTTCATGCTTCAGTCCGAAGACTGACGACTTCTTCTCAAAACTAAGTACCCCGTTGGGGAAAGTTTTTTCTTGCTCCAGTCCGATGTCAGAAAAAGTTAATAATTGCATTTCTTGTGGGAAACAAATACCTCATAAGGATTTCCATTCTTACTGTATTCCTTGTTTAGGCCCTGACCACAACGTAGCTAGTTGTCGGTTTTGTGCTAGATTTAACCAACGTACAATTAAGCGGAGGTACGATTTTGCTTTTCACTACTTTGGTAGGCGATTTAATTATAAAATGTCGTCGGACACGCTTCCAACTACCGGAGTTCACAAATGACGCAAGGATAAGGACAGGCCTCCAAGGTCCAAATCAGACTACGTTTTACAAGCAGAGCCAGCTACAGGTTTGGCAGTAGTCAGTAAGGCGCTTTCGCAGCCCCTGTCGTCGGCCATTTCAGAACAGATTGCCGAAATGGACTCCCACGAGGAGCCAGCTAGGCCTTTGAGCACTCGAGCTGCAGGACCTTCGGACAATGCTCCCTCGGATGGGTCCGGAGCCACTGTGCAGGTACCGGCTTCCGAAGGGGTTTTCAGGCCTACACAGCTTCTGATAAAGACAAAGGCAAAGCTTCTTTCTAAATCTAAGACACCAGCCCAGGCCTCTTCTGATCCGGGACCCAAATCTCTGAAACAGCTACTTAAAATGGTGGAGGACTTACTAACCATGATTAGGGGTTCACATCCCCCTCCAGACAAAAGGCCAAGGCAAGAATTGGATTATGAATCTTCTGATCAGGCATCTATTTCTTCAGTGTCTTCCTCTGAACAGGAATATAATTTCCCTCCTTATGAGGATTCTGATGCTGAGGAATCCATTCCATCAGCTCCTCCCCCTGAGTATTTTTTCTTTTGGGGAACTTTACATGACATGAGGGAACATTTTCACTGAGAAGGACAGGAGTACTCGGAATCTAAGAGAAGGCTTAGGGATTTCCTTCTTCTTCCCCAACATAGACCCCTGGCTATTCCTCCTATTTTGGATATTGTGGATGATGCCTTTTCTGAGGCTAATTTAACTCCTGACTCCTTTCCTCCAGCCCCTGCTAAGCCTGACAGATATTACAGAGTCCCTGACTCCCACCAGTTCCTTTACAAAAATCCTACTGCTGATCCAGAAACCATTTCTCAAGGTCCTAAGGGGGTTAAGGCTGTCTCTGCTAAAAAATTCTGACAGATAAGGATTCTACAGCTTTGGAGAAATGGGGCAAAAAAGTGTACACTTCTGCTACTTTATCTATTAGGGCCTTAAATTGTCAATTTCATATGGTAAAATATCAGCAATGTCTACTGTCTGTTATGAAACAAAAGCTAGGTACCATTTCTGCATGTGCAGATAATAAGTAATTGCACGATTTGATGCATGCTACTGAACAAGTGGGGGGAAGCATGGTTTACACTGTGGTTTTGATGCCTTGGAGGCTTCTTGCAGGGCGGCTGCCTCTGGCACAGTCATTAGAAGGCATGCTTGGTTAAAGGAACAAAACTTACCTGATCAAGTGAACGCAAAGTTACTGGATGCTCCTGTTCAGCATAATGTTTTGTTTGGGTCTAAGGCTGAAGAGGTGATAAAGAAAATGGAGGATAAGGCAAAATCCATGCAAACGGTTAAGGATTTCTTACAAGTTCAGCCCCCAAGATTTAGCAGAAATTGGCCAACTAAAAATTGGTCCTTTCCCAGTTCGGACAGCCCTCAGAGGAGTAGATATAGACGCTCCAGAGGGAGGGCCCAAGCACAGACCTCTTACAGACCAAGACAGTGGAGTGCTTCCACCCCCAGGGATGGAGAGGACAGACCTCAATCTTATAGAAAACAGGCTCAATGACTCCCCCTGCATGGCTCCAGGAACTCTCTCTTTTTCTACAAAATTGGACTTGCATAACCCAAGACAAGTGGGTTCTGGATGTAGTTTCAAGAGGTTACAAATTCCACTTTCATACCTTGCCAAGACCAGACGGATGGCCAGACCTACCAAAACACCAATGGCAAAGGCAGTAAACCAGGTGGGATCCCTCATGGCTATGAGGGCCATAGAACTGTTTCCACAATCAGAGACGGGGCAAGGTTTTTACTCGAGGCTCTTTCTAGTTCACAAAAAGCAAAATTCATGGAGACCCATCCTGGATCTGTCAGTCTTAAATACTTTCCTGGAGATACCAAAGTTCAAGATGCTTGCTCTGCAACAGTTCCTGCCAATGTTGAGCAAAAATGCATGGATGGTGACACTGGATTTAAAGGAGGCTTACCTGCACATCCCTATCAGACAGGAGTGCAGAAAATACCTCAGGTTCAAGGCCGGCTCGAAACATTACCAATTCTCTGCGCTGCCCTTTGGCTTGTCTATTGCGCCCAGGGTCTTCAAGTGCCTGGCACCAGTAGTAGCTTATTGCAGACTCAAGGGAATTCAAATTTACCCTTATCTGGACGACTGCCTTATTCAAGTAGACAGCAAGAATGTCTTACTCCAGCACCTGGAATTTGTTCAAAATCTTCTCAAGTACCTGGGATTCACTGTGAACATAAAAAAGAAAAAATTTGACACCCACACAACAGATACCTTTTCTGGGTGCTCTTCTAAACACAACAACCCAGATGGCATTCCTGACATCCGAAAAACAACTACAGCTGGCTTCAACTTTCAAAACCTTGGCGTCAGTAACTCAGCTAACAGCAAGGAAATTCCTGCAGGCTTTGGGTTACATGGCCTCCTGCATCCTTCTCATACCAAATGCAAGACTACATATGAGAAAAACACAATGGTACCTAAAAAGTGTATGGTCCCAGCATTGCCACAGTCTAGACACACAGATTGCTGTCTTGCCTTACCTACAAAAAGGGATCCCATTGGTGGACCATGGCATGTCTTCACAACAAAGGGAAAGCCTTCAGTCTGCCTCCAGCCAGCCAAGTGTTAACCACGGACGCCTCGGATTACGCATGGGGAGCCCACTTGCAGGGAAAAGGTTTGCAAGGTTTTTGGACAGAGGATCAGAAGCACCTACATATCAATTTAAAAGAGATGTTAACTGTACAGAATGCCCTCTTGGCTTTCAGGGATCTTCTACAACCAGGACAACTACTGATACGGACAGACAACACCACAGTTATGTGGTACATAAACAAGCAAGGGGGTTCACACTCCTACCCCCTTTGCAGACTAGCCATGACGCTATGGAACACAGCTCTAGCTTGCAAAGTGGATCTACAAGCTCAGTTCCTACCAGGGAAACAAAATATTCTGGCAGACAGCCTGAGCAGGAACCTGTCAGACCCACACGAGTGGATGCTAGACACCCAAATATTCAAGATGATTACAGAAGCCTGGGGCTGCCCGGACATAGATCTATTTGCATCCCCCCTCAACCACCAGTTACAGATTTTTTGCACAAGGACATTTCACAAACTAGCATGGAAAGTGGATGCACTATCATTCAGTTGGTGAAACCTCTCGGGGTATGCCTTTCTGCCACTACCTCTTCTTCCACGGGTGTTATTAAAGATCAAGCAGGACAAGCCCAAGATGATGATTTTACTGGCCCCAAATTGGCCTCGTCAATTTTGGTACTCAATACTGATGAATCTATCCCAGGAGCCTCCTTGGATTTTACCTCAGATTCCAAATCTTTTGTCCCAACACCAGGGCCAGGTTCTGCACTCTCATGTCAAAACTCTCAGCCTGGCAGCCTGGCGAATTCAGGGTCTATGATTAATCCTTTCCTTCCCAAACAGGTCATGGATGTCATCTTAGAAGCCAGACGGCCTAGTACCAGAAAATCTTATGCAGGTAAATGGAAGAGATTTTGCACCTGGATGCATGCTCAGGATTCGGATCCTCTCATTCCTAATATCCCACTGATTTTACTTTACCTGACAGATATGCTACATAAGGGTTTATCCTCTTTTCGCATCCACTTCTGAAACAATATCTCAGAGGAGCAAAGAATTTAAGGCTCCCTAGGACACCACCCATACCTGCCTGGGACCTCAACTATGTTCTGGAAAAACTCACTCTGCCTCCTTTTGAGCCTGCTGCCACATCTGATATTAAGTATTTATTATGGAAGACTGCTATTGTACTGGCTTTGACTTAAGCCAGGAGAGTCTCGGAGTTACAAGCACTCATGGCTGCGGAACCTTATATTATTTTTCTCCAAGATAGGGTGTCTTTAAGGACTAATCCTACTTTAATGCCTAAAGTGGTTTCCAAAGTGGCTTTAAATCAAACTATTCACCTGACAACTTTTTTCACTAATCCACAAAATAAGGGGGAAAGGATTTTGCATTCCTTGGATGTACACAGACAACTTTGTTTTTACCTGGACCGAACCAAGGATATTTATTTAACATTTGTTGACTGGGAATGTCCGACTAGGTTTCACAGAGCCTGTTTTCAGCTGAGGCCTGGGGAGAAATGCTCCAGATGCATGTCTTTGGAATGTGGGAGGAAACCGGAGTACCCGGAGGAAACCCACGCAAACACAGGGAGAACATGCAAACTCCATACAGAAGGCACCCCAGCCGAGAATCGAACCGGAAAACCTCTTGCTGTGAGGCGACAACGTTAACCGCTGCACCACTGTGCCGCCCAAATCATATCAGGAAAACAGAGCAACTGTTTGTTTCTTATGCAACAGATTCCCAAGGCAAAGCTATTTAAAAACAGACCATTTCTAAATGGATTGCTCATGGAATCAGATTTTGTTACTCTCATCATGGAAAGCAAATCCCAGGAAAAATTAGGACTCACTCTACCAGAGCTGCTGCTACTTCAGCTGCCTTTCTCAGGGGAGTACCTACCAAAGATATTTTGGAAGCTGCTACTTGGAGTTCAGTGCATACTTTCTCTAAGCACTATAATCTCCCTCTTTACTCTAAGTCTAGGGCAGGCTTTGCTTCTGCAGTCTTGCAGCGCCTTCTAGCCGCCCCTTCTACTCTATAACCACCACCCTTTATCTCAGCTTTGGGATTCAACCCTACAGTGATAACTGCAACAGTGAAACACGATGAACATAGTACAGTTGTGTACACTTACCATAAATGTAGATGTTCGAGTGTCTTCACTGTTGCAGTCTGGGTTACCCTCCCTCCTGTCCCCTCTTATACTTTCATTAGTGTGGTTTCCTACTTCACCCCTCATCTGAGGTGTATTTGCTACAGGGTATGGGGTTTGTTGTATGTTACATTTTTGTTTTACTATTAGCCTTCACATTTGGGTACCTGACATCTGGGGCAAGAAAAACTGGAGAACATGGCGTCGGCTGGCAGCTTTGTACTCGTAGCGCTCTGATGTCAGGGAGCATGACTGAACAGCCTACGCTGGACCCAGACTTTGGGATTCTGGCCGACCGAGGACTGCCTGCCGGCAGGAAGAACCCTACAGTGATGACTGCAACAGTGAAGACACTCGAACATCTACATTTATGGTAAGTGTACACAACTGTACTTTTGTCACTTCAGACTTGAGTTCCATGAAGTTGGCTTTGGAGATTTTTTTTTATGGAGGTTTCCTTACTGGGGGGTGGGGGTGGGATGTGGATGTCAAGGGTGATTTGCTTATGGTCAGACCTGACCAATGAGGGGGTTGACCACTGGTGTGGAGCATCTATCTCCCATGTTGGTAATGACCAGGCTAGGATATTGGAGCCCCTTGTTGGACAATGGATTAGTTGATCCAGGGTGTTGGAATTTATGAATTCCAAGAACCGTTGGGAAAAGGCATTGGTACCTGAGTAGTTTTTCCTCAGTTAATGGCAGAGTAGTTGAAATCACCCAATATTAGTGTGTTTGGTTGTATCTTAATATTTTCCAGTATGTTTAGAAAGGTGTAGTGAGAATCTTGGGGCATGGTGGGGGATCTGTAGCAAGCTACAATTTGGATTGCAGTCTTACCTAGTGTTAGTTGCACTTGGAGAATTTCAGATGCATTGTGTTGGGCAACTAGCCTAGAGGTGTGAATATGACACTTCTCCACCTTTAGTGTTTCGGTCTTGGTTTTGTGGCTGAAAAGTGTGGTAAACATTGTAGCCTGGTATTGCAGGGGTGCTCTCTGGAGCCTTGAACCAGGTCTCAGTTACTGCACAGATATCGATGTTTTCCATTTTTAGGAGTGCCCCGAGAGAGTGCATTTTGAGGTTTAGACTTCTAGCATTGAGTAGCATTACCTTCAGATTTTGCATGCTTTTATCTGTTACTGTCGTGGGTTTTTTTCTTTGAACCTTGCCTAAAAAAGGTACTGTAGGGGTGGTAAGAGCTTTAGCCAGTAACCTGAATCCCAGGGGGACAGGTGCAGACCATCTCTGGCAAAGCATTGTGGTTTGTCAATCATGCCATCCCAGGCAGACAGATACTGGATCTCCTTTGAATGACACCAGAAGCTTAGCCAGTTGTTGGAAGTCAGTCATTTTGTCCTTGTCCTTGTACTGTGCTATAATTCTGGGCGAAGGCAGGATGCTACTCAGGGCTAGGGTCATATCTGCCTGGGCTACATGATCCGAGAGCTCTTCCATGTCTCTCTTCATGTAGTCCAGGGAGGTACATCTCAAGTCATTCACTCCAACTTGGGCAATGACAGAGTCGTATTTTTACTTGTTGTGGAGTGACTTAAGTGCATGCGTTATGTGGCGGATCCTGGTACCCGACAGGCAGCTGACTGTAATTTTCTCCTTGTTCAGCCTGGTGAGTGGGACATCAGTGTGCCTGACTATAGAGTCACCTATGACTAAAGTGTTGGGTACGTTGTTTTGCCTTCGGGGCTGCTGTTGGGTGGCACACTGGTGGTGTGAGCTGTCTCTCACTTTGGTTGTGACTGGTGTTAGTTTGCGTTTCAGCTTCGGAGGCCCTTGTTGCTTGGGGCAGGTTAATGTTAAGGGCCTGCACATATGTTGGTTTAGTGTTGGTATGTATGGGTGTTGATGGTGTGGGTTTTGAAGGGCTATGTGTTGCTTGTGGTGTAGTCCAGGTGTTAACCTTCTCCTGTTGACTGTCTACCACAATCTTGACTGGTGAGAACTTTGTTTCCAGTTTGGCTATGTAAGTGCATCTCTTGCAGGTTGTAGTGTTGGGTGGTAGGAGGAGAGGGTTGTCTGTGTACATGAGGCAGTTGCTGCATTGCCGCAGTATGCCCAGATTCACCAGGTGGACAGGAGAAATCACCGGAAGCTGACCCTTGAGCATGCCTGTTTAGGTGCTTTTTTGTAAAGTACAGGAGCTGTTTTTCCCTTACCTTTGCAAGGTACTTTGCAATTATAGGCTGTTTAGTGCCTACGATTAATTTCCAATTATTAACAAGGAGAGATGAGTGCTTGTATCCATTTAAGGCTTCCTAGTGCTTTCCAGCAGGTTCTAGAGCAAGTGCTAGTCACAGGGGTTCAGATTTTAGTGGTACTACTGAGAAATCAGCTAGTTCTAAGGGAAAATTTGAAGAGCAGACTTTCTGGCACCTGGAATAGTTTACCGCAGTCCCGCGGTGCTGCATGGTGCGAAAAATGCGCAAACATGCTCATTTTTAAGCCAGAAATTTGAAAGGGATAGAAATCAGCCCAAAATGGCTAAAATTACAATTTCAGAGCTGGAAACCACTCCTCTAGTGTTAGAAAGGCAGTACAATGCTCGCCACTCCCACTGGTAAGCAGTAGGGGATAGCTCTGAACACAGAAAATAAAGTCCTGAAACCAGCAAAGCGTGAGATCTGAACTATACTAGCTAGGAAAGATGGGAAATGAGAAAAAAAAGATAGTTTTATTTATTTATTTTTTTTTTTTGTTAAAATAGGTCAAGCAATGCAATAATGCACTAAATAAACACAGAAAAGGCTAACACACTTGAGTGTGTAGCCCTAAACAGTAAATACAATTAGAATTCTACAAAATTAGCAATTTAAAACTTTTTAAATGAAGCAAGGCAAGTGGACAACTGAAAAATGGTTTAAGAGGCAGTAATACAGTAGAATTAAGTAGCTAGTCTACATATACAGAAAAGTCTATATATACAGAAAGGCAACTAAAACGCACTAAAACAATTCAGATGCAGTGCAACCTAGAGCACTTGAGTTGTAGCAATATTAAGGCAAATACAGTTTTAATAAATGCACTAAAATATACTCTATATTTCCAAAATGTTTGCAAAGCACAGTTAGAACAGAAGGATATTCAGAGTTGTTAGATTAGTTTAGAGTAGTTGTTTGTGTTCCCCCCCAGTGTGTTCTGTGTGTGTGTGTGTGTGTGTGTGTGTGTGTGTGTGTGTGTGTGTGTGTGTGTGTGTGTGTGTGTGTGTGTGTGTGTGTGTGTGGTGAGTGGGTTGATGTTCGTCTTGTTTCACTGTTGCAGTCATTACTCTTGGGTTATCCTGCTGGCAGGCTACCCGCAGTCGGCCTGAATTCCAAAGTCTTGATCCAGCATCGGTTGCTGTCGCCTCTTCCCTGACGTCAGTGCACCAGGGGTATAAAAGATGGAGCTGACGCCATTTTCTTCAGTCTTTCTTGCTGCGCGGTGCCCAAAGCAGAAGCAGTTCGCAAGTGCCGGTCGGCTGACTCCTGAGATTTTCGTGTTCGACTTTCAGATCCGAAGTCTTCATTTAAAGCTAAGTACCCAGACCGATGTCAGAAAAAGTTAATTGCATTTCTTGTGGGAAGCAAATACCTCATAAGGACTTCCATTCTTATTGTATTCCTTGCCTTGGCCCTGATAACGACGTAGCTAATTGCAGATTTTGTGCTAGATTTAACCAACGCACTATAAAGCGTCAGTACAATTTTGCATTTCATTACTTTGGCCGAAGATTTAATTACATGATGTCGGATAGCCATCTGACTACCACAATTCACAAGAAATGCAAGGAAAAGGACAGGCATCCGCGATCCAAAACTGACGACGAGGCGGCTTCTATGCCAGTCTCCGGTTCTCATTGAGGCGCTTTCGCAGCCCTTGACGCCCACTACCTCAGAGCAGCGGGCCACTTCTGACTCCCACGTTGAAGCAGACTAGGCTTCTGGAAACTGAAGGTATTGGACACATGGAAAATATTCCCTCAGATGGGTCTGGAGCTGCTGAGCAGGCATCGGCTTCTGAGAGTGCTTTCAGGCTTACACAGTTATATATAAAACCGACTACAGCTTCAAAGGCAAAGACTAAAGCACCACTAAAGACAAAGAAACAGGTGCAGCAAGCCCATGGACAGGCAGATGCTCAAAATGGCCGAAGACCTAATTACTTTGATCAGGGGTTCCCATCCCCCTCCTGAGAAGAGGCCTAGGCAAGAGACAGAATATGAATCTTCAGATCAGGTTTCTTTTTCCTCTGACTCCTCTTCTGACCAAGGATACTCTCTCCCTCCCTATGAGGATTCCGATGTTGAAGAATCTATCCCTTCAGCTTCCCCTCCTGAGGATTATTCTTTTGGGGGAAACCCTGCATACCATGAGGGAGCACTTCCACTGGGAGAGCCAAGACTACTCAGAATCTAAGAAAAGGCTTAGAGATTTTCTTTTACTACCTCAGCACAGGCCTCTTGCTATCCCTCCTGTTTTAGACATTGTAGATGTAATTTTCAGAGTCCAGCCTGTCCCCTGACTCTTTACCCCCTGCATCTGTTAAGCCAGATAGATACTACAGGGTTCCAGATTCACATAAATTTCTTTATAAAAACCCTGCTGCTGACCCAGAAACTATTTCTCAGGGTCCCAAAGGGGTCAAGGCCTCCACTGCAAAAAACCCTATCCCCTCTGATAGGGATTCAAGGGCCCTGGACAGATGGGGGGAAAAAGGTTTACACTTCTGTTACCTTGGCTGTGAGGGCTTTAAATTGTCAATTTCATATACTTAAATGTTAGCAATACTTACTGTCACTGCTTAAACAGAAAATGTTAACAAATTCTGAATGTGCAGAAAACAAGGAAATGCAGGATTTATTGCATGCAACTGAACAAGTGGGAAAGCATACTTTGCAATGTGGTTTTGATTCTCTGGAGGCCTCTTGCAGGGCCGCTGTTACGGGTTCTGTCATTAGGCGGCATGCTTGGTTAAAGGCGCAGAATCTGCCTGATCATGTTAAAGCAAAATTATTAGATGCTACATTACAGCATGATACTTTGCTTGGTGTTAAAGCAGAAGAGGTGTTGAAGAAAATTGAGGACAAAGCGAAATCTATGCAGACAGTTAAGGATTTCTTACAGGTGCAGCCACCCAGATTTAGCAGGAACTGGCCTACAAAGAATTGGTCCTTTCCAGCGTCAGACAGGCCACAAAGAGGCAGATGCAGGTGCCCCAGAGGCAGATCCCAGCACCAAGGCTCATGCAGGCCTAAACAATGGGGTGCTTCTACCTCCAAAAGCGGAGAAGACAAATCACAGCCATACAGGAAACAGTCCCAATGACTTTCCTCTGCCAGAACCAAGCACTTATATTTTGGCAGCCCCCCTTATGGGGAAAGACTAGCACTTTTTTCACAAAATTGGCACATGATCACCCAGGACAAATGGGTCTTGAGCATAGTGTCTCAAGGCTAAAGGTTCTACTTTCACACCCTACCAAGGCCAAAAGGTATGCCAGACCTGCTACACAATCAATGGGCAAAGGCACAAAAGCAAGTTTCATCCCTCATGGACATGAGGGCCATTCAGCGAGTACCACAGCAAGAGTAGGGACAAGGATTTTACTAGAGACTTTTCTTGGTACCCAGAATTGACAAAGCCTGGAGACCAATACTGGACCTGTCTATTCTAAACACATTTCCTGGACATTCCAAAATTCAAAATATTGACTCTGCAGCAGCTACTGCCCATGCTGGGCAAGAAGGCTTGGCTTGTAACTTTGGACCTAAAAGAGGCATACCTGCATGTCCCAATCGGACAATCTTGCAGAAGATACCTCATATTCATAGCTGGCTCAATGCACTACCAATTCTTTGCACTGCCCTTTGGCTTATCTACAGCGCCTAGGGTCTTCACAAAATGCCTGGCACAAGTAATTGCATTGTGCAGACAGAGGAATTCAAATGAATCCTTACTTGGACGACTGCCTTGTTCAAGCAGAGAACAAGGACATTCTACTAAAGCATCTGGCGTTTGTAAAAAGATTACTAATTTGCCTAGGGTACACAGTAAACGAAAAGAAATCAAAACTACTACCCTCTCAAGAGATAATATTCCTGGGTGCAAGCTTAAATACTACTGCCCAGATGGCTTATCTCACGCCAGACAAACAAAGGCAACTGACTTCTTCAAAATGTTGGCAACAAAGACCCAATTATCTGCAAGAATAATTCTGCAGGCTTTGGGCTTCATGGCATCCTGCATTCTGCTAATTCCATATGCCAGACTGCATATGAGGAAACTACAATGGTATCTAAAAAGTGTTTGGTCTCAACATTGCCACAGCCTGGAAACATTAATTACCCTCATTCCCTGCCTGCAACAGGAGTTTCGATAGTGGGCACAGGCCTGTCACCACAACAAGGGACAGCCATTCACTTTACCCACTGCTAGGCAGACACTAACAACGGATGCATCTGATTATGCCTGGGGGGCCCACATGGCAGGAAAATTTATTCAGGGCACATGGCCCGCAAACCAGATGCATTTCCATATCAGTCAAAAAGAGATGCTAGCTGTTCAGAATGCCCTGACAGCTTTCAAGGATCTACTTCATCCAGGACAACTGATGATAAAGACGGACAATACTACAGTCATGTGGTACATAAACAAGCAGGGAGGCACACATTCCTACCCCCTGTACAGACAAGCCATGACTTTGTGGGACACAGCATTGACTTGTCAAGTTCACCTGCAAGCACAATTCCTGCCAGGAAAAATAAATACTCTGGCTGATGAACTAAGCAGAAACCTCATGGATCCCCATGAGTGGAAACTGGATCCACAAGTCGTCAGCATGATAACAAGGAAATGGGGATGCCCAGACATAGATCTATTTGCCTCCCCCTCACAACTGCCAACTACAGAGATTCTGCACAAGGATTTATCACAAGCAAGCATTGAAAGTGGATGCCTTATCCTTCAGCTGGAAAAACCTATCAGTATGCCTTTCCTCCACTGCCTCTCCTCCCCAAGGTACTTCAGACAAGAGAAGCCAAAAATGATACTGATTGCCCCAGACTGGCCACGCCAGCACTGGTACCCAATCCTAAAGAACTTGGCTCAAGGTCCAGCCTAGACACTGCCTCAAATTTCACACTTCCTAACCCAACAAAACAATCAGATCCTGCACAGCCAACTCAGGACTTTAAATCTGGCAGCATGGTGGATAATGCAGCCATTCAGAACACTCCTCTCTCCAAAGCTGTGATGGATGTTATTTTGGAGGCCAGGAGGCCCAGTACCAGAAAATCTTATGCAGAAAAATGGAAGAGATTATGTGCTTGGAACCAGGCACAAGGAATTTGACACGTTTGTACCAAATATTCCTCGGATTTTACAATACTTAACTGAGATGCTGGACAAAGGCCTATCCTTTTCATCAATTAAGATTCATGCCTCTGCCATTTCAGCACGGAACCACCTATCTTTTCTCATCCTTTATTTAGGCAGTACCTCAGAGGGGCCAAAAACATAAGACCTCCAAGGAGAGCACCAATACCTGCATGGGACCTCAATTATGTCTTGGAAAAACTCACACTGCCTCCTTTTGAGCTAGCCTCAACAGCTAATATAAAGTTCTTATCCTGGAAAACAGCTCTGCTCCTAGCGATAACCTCTGCAAGACGAGTCACTGAGTTGCAGACACTCATGGCTGTGGAACCTTTTATCATTTTCCATCCAGACAGGGATTCTCTGAGGACGAACCCAACATTTATGCCTAAGGTGGTGTCCAGTGTGGCCCTTAACCAAACCATTCACTTGCCTACCTTTTATCCAAACCCACAGAACAAGGGTGAGAGACTAATGCATTCTTTGGACATAGACAGACAGCTATGCTTCTACTTGAACAGAACTAAAGCTTTCAGAAAGACTGAGCAAATTTCAGTGGTATAATGCTGCAGGATCCCAAGGAAAGGCTATCTCAAAACAGACTATTTCAAAATGGATAGGCCATTGCATTCATTTCTGTTACAGCATGGTAAATCAGTGCCTAAGGGCATTAGGCCACATTCAACCAGAGCAGCAACCACTTCAGCAGCCTTCCTCAGAGGAGTACCAACCAAAAACATCTTAGAGGCTGCAACTTGGAGTTCAGTGCACACTTTTGCAAAGCACTACCACTTACCTCTCTACTCTAAATCCAGAGCAGGCTTTGCCACTGCAGTCCTGCAGGGCCTCATAGCCTCTCCTAATCCTATTTAGCCCAGCCACCCATCCTCAGCTTTGGGATTCAACCCAAGAGTAATGACTGCAACAGTGAAACACGAACATAGTACAGTTGTATACCTACCATAAATGTAGATGTTTGAGTGTATTCACTGTTGCAGTCCAGGTTACCCTCCCACCATCCCCCTTTCTTTTGCTGGGTCTTATCTGTACTTCTCTATTCTATACAACCTATGTGGTGTAGTTGCTTGTAGATGAAGGAAATGTTTACCTTAGTGCATGCATGTTTATTGGCATATTTTATTTAGCCTACCCTTTTGGGGGCACCTGATATTTGGGGCAAGAAAAACTGAAGAAAATGGCGTTGGCTGCATCTTTTATACCCCTGGTGCACTGACGTCAGGGAAGAGGCGACAGCAACTGACGCCGGACCAAGACTTTGGAATTCAGGCCGGCTGCGGGTAGCCTGCCAGCAGGATAACCCAAGAGTAATGACTGCAACAGTGAATACACTCGAACATCTACATTTATGGTAGGTACACAACTGTACTTTATGCAGTAAGAAAGAAATAACTTTATTTTTTTTCCAGTTATTCTTTCTTTTGGTACCATGGCTCATGAAGCTGTTTTCAAAAGATGCACGGAGTGTGGCCGTAAGTTATCCCCTGCAGATGACCACACTCTGTGTGTTATGTGCTTGGGCATGGTCCTTCTGAGCACAGACTGCACAATATGCGTGGGGTTTAACCCATGCGCCATTAAAGACAGGAAGGCCAAGTTGGCCCTGAAAGGCCTTCTTCCCCCTTCTGAGACACTTGCCTCGTCTTCGGCTTTGGTCACAGTGGCTGCAGTGGCTGCATGTCCTTCTTCTCTTCCCCTGGCTGGGACTCAACCTCCTTTGCAAAAGCCTGTGGAAGCGGACCAAAAAAGGGGCAGAGAGAAGAAGAGAGTCGAAGTCGAGGGAAAAACGTAAGAGGTCTCCAGACCTCCCTTCACCAGCTAAGACGCTAAGGATCCATGACTCCCCTCACCTCTGATCTCCAAGGTTCTCCCTGGAGCTGGAGGAGACATGCTCAGCTTCTAGGGCCTCGACGCCCCGACCCGCAAGGTCAGAGTCTGTGGCCTCAAGGTCCACGCGCTCTTTGTCTGAGGTCGATATGGATAAAATGATGAGGCTCATCCGTACTCTGATCCAGATGGGGGTCTTGCCCAGCCCTCTCTCCCTCAGGAGGGGGGAGCTCACTTGCTATTTTCCAGCCAAAATATCCTTCTCCGATCTGTCCATCGGGTTTGGGGTATTCCTATCTGAGGATGGCTTTAGTCAGGGGGTCGGCGCCGACAGCTGCCTGGAGCGTGTCTGATCCGACCAGCTCGGATCCGAGCCGGCGCTTGGGTATCTGATCCGAGGGAGTGGAACTTTTTTCATCGGCTCTGTCTTTGTTGGGCCATGTTCCCTTCCGCGGAGCTCTGTCCACTTCAGGCCTAGCTCCGATTCTCTCGTCGGACCTGGGGAGACCAGCTTCCTTATTAGTTTATCAGGAGGTTCGCTCTCCTTCGGCGTTTGTGGTAGAAAGGGTTCTTTCCGCTTGATTGAGACCCCTGACTGTGACTCCACCCAGACACCCTCGGCTCTTTCTGCGGTCCGCATCATTTTACCAGAGGGACAGGCCATGCTTGAGGAGCCCTAGACCGTTCTCCCTGATGAGCAGGTGGCGTGCAAGTTCCCCCGGAGAGGTGCCTTGCAAGTATACGTGCAAGAGGAGGCATTTGGACTCCCCTGAGTCCCTCACCAAGGATACGGACTTGGATAATGGAGAAGGTTCCTATAGTTCAGCTCCAGAGGATGTCTCCTTTGGAGACATCATGGAAGTCCTACGCCAACGTGGAGGTTGGTCTGCCACCAAACCTTCTTCTGACAAGTTTGTGTTTCTGGAGGCTTTTGGCACAGGCCCATCTACTTACTGGGTGTCCCCTCCCACGGATCCTTTAGTGGACCTGGTCACCTCACGGGCATCGAAGCAGCCGGACACCATGGAACCAATTCCAAAAAGACCCGACAAAATTCTGAGTCCTCGCACAGACAGGCCAGCATGGAACAAGGGCTCCCCCGTAGACGCTGTGGTGGTAGCAGCAGCCACAAAGAAGGAACTTGTCCAGGAGAGTTCCTGGGTTCATCCTCCTGACTAAGAGTCGCAGATGATGGGACCACCTAGGGAAGCGGGTCTACGCTTCAGCTACCTTTCCTATTAGGGTGCTGAACTACATGGCCCATGTCACCAGACTCAAACGTGACCTGGTAAAGGAGCTGTTGGAGTCTCCCCCTAAGTCCATGTCGCAGGAGGACAGGCTCTTGTTCTCCACTAGGATGGCCACTTTGAAAGCAGTCTACAACACGTCCATGCGACTCCTTTCACATGTTACTGAAGGAGCGGCTAGGGCGGCTGGGTCCAGTGTGTCCATGAGATGCAACGCCTGGCTCAGATTGTCAATTTTCAGAACCTTTCAAGGCGTCCTTTGCCAATGCCCCTTATGATGGCTCTACTGTCTTTGGTAAGACCATCAGAGATGTTAGTCCAGAGTGAGAATAATGGGAAGACACTGTCTGCCATCAGGATCTCGAACCCTCAACGGTCCTTTTCTCGGAACCAGAGAGGGCAAAAGATGTGGTTCCAGAAGTCACTATTCCCGGGACACTCAGGGCTATTCTTCCCCCAGAGGCAGAGGGGGACAGAATGGATGCCGGCCCAGAGGCAGAGATGGTCTGACGAGTTTTGGGTTTCGAGAACCTTGCTCTGACAGACCCAGGCAGCAACCCTGAGGGATGGCCCGACTGCTGTACTCTGGAGGCAGTCAGGGGACTATTGTCCTTGCACCTAGTGGTATGGGAGTCCATAGCATCAGACAGCTGGGTGCTTCAGATCATATTCAGAGGATACTTTATCCCCTTTGTGGGACCTCCTTGTCTCCCAAACACCTCCCAGATGTACCACCCATGCAAAGGGAGGCAGCAGCACAGGAAATTTCCAAGCTGCTAGAAAAATGAGCCATAGAAAACGTCCCCCCAGATCAGTCCAGATCGGGCTTCTACTCCAGGTTCTTTCTGGTGCCAAAGAAAATGGGGGACTTGAGGCCCATTCTGGACCTTTTGGTTGGCAAAGAGAAATTCTGGATGGTCACACTACAGTCCATCATGCCGAACCTGCAAGAGAGTGACTGGATGTGCTCATTAGACCTCCAGGATGCTTACTATCACTTAAAGTTGCACAGAAGCTCCAGGAGGTTCCTCTGCTTCTGGCTAGGAGTCCATCATTACCAATTTCGAGCCATACCCTGTGGTCTCTCCACAGCCCCCAGGGTGTTTACCAAAGTGATGGCGGTGGTAGCAGCTTACCTGAGGCTTCAGGGGATTCAGGTCTATCCGTACCTGGACGATTGGCTCCTCACTGTTCCCACCAGGCATCTACTCTCTCATACCAGGGATTATTTCCTGATGCTTGCCCTCCATTTGGGAATCAGTCAACGCATCCATATCACGCCTAGATCCTGTACAGGTGATGCACTACATTGGTGCCAGGATAGATGCTCTACAGTGCAAAATCTTCCTTAGGTCAGAGAGTGTGCAAAACCTAAGGATGCATATCTCCCTGATCTACCACTCATCTACCAATGGCGGAATCAGTGTTGAGGGCCTTAGTATCTGTGGCAGCGACCATAACACTTCTCCTGCGTGTCTGGCTACACACGAGAATTCTACAGTGGACTCTAGCTATACAGTGGTCCCTGTTGGAACTGCCATTGGCATATCCAGTTCAACTCAGTTGAGTCTGTTGGTCATCCCTCATATGGTGGATGTGTTCTCTGGACATTTTGGAGGGACGACCCTTTGTTCCAGCCCCAGCACAAGCCACAGTGGCCACGAACACCTCCCAACTTGGGTGAGGGGGGCATTGTTCAGGCAGGACAATCCAAGGCATGTGGTCCCCTGTAGAGACCAGCTTGCACATAAATGTCCTAGAGATGAGGGCCGGTCCTTCTAGCGTTGCAGGCCCTTCATGCCTTTCTTCCTCTGGGAACGATTACAATCTAATCAGACAACATGTTAGTGGTCTGGTATATCAACAAACATGGAGGGACCAGATCTTACCCCCTTTGTCCCGAGGCCATGAGAGTTTGGGAATGGGCCATCTCCGGTTGTTTTCTCATCGCAATGCGCATTCCGGGACGGTCCAATATCCTACCGGACAGGCTAAGTCGGACTATTCTGATGCCTTACGAGTGGTCTCTGAATCTATCAGTAGCAGAACAGATCTTCCGCAAGTGGGGTCAACCTTGCTGCGATCTCTTCGCATCTCCTTCTAATGCGAAGTGCCGTGAGTTTTTTGCTCTGAACCCTCTGCCGGGGATGGGGGTGTCCCCCAGAGATGCTCTACTTTATGCTTGGCCTCCCGGTGTTTTGTATGCTTACCCTCCAGTACCTCTTATTCCGAGCTTTCTACAGAAGCCAGACCAGACCAACCTCCACGTCGACTAGTGAGCAAAGTGATTCTCATTGTCCCATTTTGGCCTCGCCAGGTATGGTTTCCCTTCCTTTGGTCTCACCTTCTGGCTCCGCCTTGGATCCTGGATCCCATTCAGGATCTGATTTCACACCCTTCGGGGGTTCCTCATCCGAATCTGGACAGTTTGAAGCTCACAGCTTGGCTGCTCCGGTTCCCGTGATTGCTAAGACTCCTGGACTATCCTCCTCAGTTAGATCTATTTTGGTGGCTGCTCATAAGTCTCCGACCAGGGAGGTTTATTGCAGCAAGTGGAAACGTTTTTTTCTTTTGGGCCTCTCAAAGGAGTTTAGTCCCCTTCACGGCTCCTATTTCCGCCATTCTTGATTTTCTAGCTGATCTTTTTCAACACGGAGCTAGTTCTTCTACTATCAAGGTTTATTTGGCTGCCATTTCTCATTCTCATTTTCATGTGGGTGAGAATTCTGCCTCTCTAGCTTACACCAGACTATGTAAAGCCTTTATTTTAAGGTACCTTCTTGTTACGCCCCCCGGTCAAGGATCCTGTTCCCCCCATGGGACCTTACTATGATTCTTCAAGCTTTAGTCGCTCCACCTTTCAAGCCTGCTGCTACAGTAGATCTGAAATATTTATCTTGGAAAACAGCCTTTCTGGTGGCTATTACCTCTGCCCAAAGGGTTTCAGAACTGCGGTCCTTGTCCATCAAAGTTCCTTATATGATTTTTTACAAAAATAGGGTTTACCTTCGGACCAATCCATCCTTTCTTCCTAAGGTTGCATCACCAGTCAGTATCAATCAGACCATCAATTTGCCTGTGTTCTTTCCTAATTTTACTAACAAGATGGAATTCAAACTCCACCTGCTGGATTCTTCATAGGCAGTTACAATCCTATTTACACAGGGCAAAAAATTTCTGTAAATCTGATCAATTGTTAGGTTTCCCCAAAAAGAGTTTATAGAAGGATGCACTCTTCAAGGTCACTATTGCTAGATCGATTTCTT
The DNA here is from genome assembly GCF_019279795.1 of Protopterus annectens. Lineage (NCBI taxonomy): Eukaryota > Metazoa > Chordata > Ceratodontiformes > Protopteridae > Protopterus > Protopterus annectens. The sequence goes on along the minus strand of NC_056750.1, from coordinate 96,729,096 downwards.
CATGCATCCTTCAGGTCTATTAGGACAGAGGTATATCTCCTCCGGGTCAGGTAAGAGCTCATTCCATTAGATCGATGGATATGTCTGCGGCTTTTTGGTCTAGAGTGTCTTTGGATGATATTTGTTCTGCATCTACTTGGTCCTCATTTCATACATTTATTTCTCATTACAAATTGGTTTGACTTACAGAAGGAGAGCATCCTTTGGTTCCGCGGTGCTCAGGAATATCCTTCCATGAGGTCCTCCCAGGAGTTTAGTAGCTGGGGACTCTGTCCCACAGATAAAGAAGTTATGTACTCACCATAACGTTCCATCTGAGTAGTTCTACTTCATTTGTCTTCAACCGTTCCGCCCTCCTTCCTCCTGACCGTGGCATATGAACAGCCTACGGGCTGCAGTTATAGGTCACAAGTATTATTTCAGGTCGGGTTATCAGTATAAGGTTCAGCAAACTCGATCTGGGGGTTGGAAGGTAGTGGTGGTGTGTTATGGGTAAGGGAGGAGCTTGGAGCAGATGCTAGTAAAGTTGCCAGCTCCGATCCGGTATCCGACAGGTTCAAGACAAATGAAGTAGAACTACTCAGATGGAACATTATGGTGAGTACATAACTTCTTTTTTATGCAAAACCTGTTATTCTGTAAACTTTCTAAGTTTGTAAGAGCAGTATTTAAAAATTGCACCTATTTTTGGGTATTTGTCCCATTTTTTATTCCTGGCTTTTTCCAGATTTCTTACTTTAAGAGGTATGGTCCAATGGCTGTGGAAGTTTTGTCATCCTTTTTTAGGGGATTCCCTCATCACTGTCCTAATCGTACTTCATTTTCCCATCTTTCATAATCTGTTAGCTCTAGGGATAATAAGAACCCACCCCTTTCTCTTTTGTAGGGAAAGAGTTTTATTCTAGGGTATTTCAGGAATGAAAGATAGAAACTTCATACAGACCAGTCCTGGGTCTTATCTTTCTCCGCCAGTTTGTGGAAGTCCCACATTTCAAACTGCTGTTCTTTCACAACTTGTTACCTTTTCTTTCCCCTTTCAGTTTTTGGTAACCTTAGACTTAAATGATGTTGGTCATCAGATTCCTTTAGCCACAGTTTTCTGTCTGGATTGCACTTTCAGTTCTCTGCATTACCCCTTTGGGTTACTTTCTGCTCTCAGGGTAATCACAAAGTGTAAACCTCCAATGATAGCTTATTGCAGACTATAAGGTGCTCAGGTTTTTCCTTATTTGCCATTACATATCCTTTCAGATTCTGTTTCAATGTCAGGAGTCTCTCACTCAGGTAAGAGATCTCCCTCTCTGGCTGTGTTTCCAGTAGAATATTAAAAAAATCTTGCCTTACCACAGGAATATCTTTCTCTGGAATTAAATATTTCCTGCATTCTGTGTTCAAAGAGCTTTTGTAGATCGATTTCCAAGTGTTTTAACTTGGTCTGACACTTCTGCAAAGAAATGCATCAGGATTGTAGGATTCATGCCATCTGTTCTGATTCCTCTACCAAGATTCCATTATGTATAATCTCCTGTGATAACACCCTGACTTCCAATTTCTAGTTTTGGGATTTGTAAAAATGAAACTGTTTTGGGGGAGCGACCACTTTTTATCTGTATCTAGGTCTCACTTTCCACTCTATAGCTCCACTGTAGACTGTAACAACAGATGCCTCAGATTTTGCTGGGGTTCTGTGTGTTTGGGGTTAAAAGTGCAGTCTTTGGAAGAAAAATAACAAACAATCATCAGAGGGGTTGGCAGTAATTAATACACGCAACCCACTCAGTCATCTATGCTCCCCCTGGACCTCTACACCTGTTAACAGATGACAGGACAGGGATGTGGTACATAGCAAACAGGGAACTTACAGATCCTTTCCTCTGTACAGATTGGCTCTGGTAGTGTGGACTACAGCAATTTTGTACAGTCTCACCCTACAGGCTTTTTTATCTTCAATCATAGCAAAACATTGTGACTTTGGCTTTTTTTCACTGGCTTTTTGGAAAGGGGTGGATTCTAGAAGTTTTCTACAGGCAGCAACTTGGCCTTCCGTACATACCTTTACAAAGCAGTATAAACTAGACTTCTTTTCCAGGTCTAGTTCTGCCTTTTGAATTACCATTCTTTAGGGGATACTGGGCCCTCAGCCTCCTCTCAAACCATGAATGGTATGGTATTATTCTCCTATAACAAAGGCTACTCCAGCAGTGATCGTTATGAACATAGTAACCTTGTTTAAGTAGACTCACCAGTAAATGTTTGAATGATCACTGCTATATTAGCCACCCCTCTCCCACCCACACACCCCTTATTTTTGTATGATTTCTGTTGCTAGGGTGAGGGCATTGATTTTTAGTCACCTAGCACTGACCCCCTTTCAAGGCTGTAGCCTCCCTCTTTCAGTTGACATGAAAGATCTAAAGGATTCAGATGGTTGATTTTCTCCAGCTCAGCTCAAGCTGTCAACAGTCTAGGCATGTGGAAGGTACCCCAAAGCTGTGGAAGCTTTCTGGCTGTTGTAAAGTCCTATGCAGGATAAAACCCATATGACTAAAGCTACTGCAGCAGTGATCATTCAAACATGTACCATTGCCTTACACAACTGTACTTTATATTTTAACACACAGTTGGAAGTAAGATTAAAAAGTATAATGTTTCTAGCATGTTATAAAATTGTCTTCTTGTTGCTGGTTACTGATTTTAAAATGGATGAAGTGTTTGAAATGTGCAAAGGTAACAACCCTTTAAAGAAATATTTGGAGAGCTGACATTACATTTGCATTAGTTGGTACAGTTCTGAAGTTTTTGTGCAGGTATTTGATTTATTCTGGTATATTCAAACCCTTTGAAATCTTTTGTGCTCTTGGTTTGCAGTCAGTTATTTCCATTGTCTTTTTTGGGCTTAAACCTTCCTTAGCTGTTGGTAATTTTACTATCAGTATTTGAAATCTAGATGCAGCTGTTGTGTATTGACTGTTTTTGACCAGTCATCCTTAATAGTTGGCCAGTAGTCTGTTCGTGCAAAGAGCTCAAGTTTTTAACAGGTCTTCGCATTTCTTTCATTTTAGCTTGGTACATATGACAGATATGGAGAGATGTATAATACAGGTTCAAAGTGGCAAAGCGACTAGTGTTATGTCACATGACTGTACACTGGGTATTTAATTGCATGTTCAGATGTTAAGCATTTTCCCCTCCACCTAAATAGAGAATTAATAGAATCAATTACAAAAGTTGTTTCCGGTTGAAAGTATTTACTGTTAATAACACAGGTATAGGTGTAATAGCATGCACCATTGTGGAGTACAGCATTCGCTGTGATAAAGATGTTTCCAGTTTGTATTGAAAAAAATGAAAAGTCTTGTTAGTGAATTTTTTCTAAGACATTGCAGTTAATTAAAAAAATAATAATAATAATTCTGTATGGGGTGCTGTGCTTATGATTTTTTTTAACAAACACCCAAGAGTCAGAATATTTATTTGTCACCTTTTAGGTGCAAGTTAGTATCGCACAATGTTCCATACTCAATTCTGTTTATTGCACTTCTCGTGTACATAAGGATATTTGGCCTCATCTGTTAATATTGCTTTTAGACATTAAAATTCCCTTAATGCACATCTTATCTTGTTTAAAATGTGCTCAAGTCATTTTTAAATGTAGTTCTTTGTCTTAACTGTTTGGTTGTTAATAATCTGGAAGTGTCAAAGAACATAAACCTTCCCTTTTGATGATTTTTGCCAAAGTTATAGTCAGAGTAGTAATGGTGGGCAGTAGAAACAGCTGCAAATTTTTCCATGTACATATCACTGTGCAGCTACACTGAAGTCTTTCATCTCCAAGTATTCTGTGCCAAAGATGAACACAAGTCTTTTTACATTTGTGATGATGACAGAAGCTGAGGAATGTGTGTACTTAAAAATTTTCATTGCTTCAGGAACTGTTTGCAGGATGCACTGTTATATTTCATACATTCATTATTGCTCTACAATGCTTTCCTGTTTAGTCTTATTGTGACTGATTTGGGTGCATATCTAGAGTGCTTAAGTAGATGCGGGGGGAGCACACTGTTTCATTAGGTGGTAGTATTATAATTCATTATGGAGGTGTAACTCTTAAGCATAAGTAGGTCACAAGTAAGAGTTACACTAGCAAAATATACTGTACCATTGCACAATGTTGCAGTAAAATATTCTGTCTCACTATCAGTATTATTTGGGGAGGAAGGCTGTTGCCAGTGCTGTGGAAATGGCCATTATTTTATTGCAATAAAATAGTAAGTCAGTCTAGATAGGATTGATGACCTATAAACCAAACATGATTCTGTGCACAGAAACATGAAGACCTGTATGGATATGTTGTCAGTCCAAGGTAAATCCATTCTGAGGGCATCACTGCTGTCAGTATTACTGGATGTTCTTCATGTTTAACTGTTGCAGTCATCACACTTGGGTTATCTGCCTGCAGGTAGCCCTCAGTCGGCCCAAATACCAAAGTCTTGGGATTTCTGCATCGGATGCCGTGGCCTCTTCCATGACGTCAAGTCGTCAGAGGTATAAAACATGCAGCCAATGCCATTACATCAGCTTTTCTTGCCGCATGGGAGCCCGAAGCAGAAGCAGTTCGCAAGTGCCGTTTGGTCGCTACCGGAAATTTTTATTTTTCGAGTTTTAAACCTGAAGTCTTTTAAAGCTAAGTACCCCGTTGGGGATTCTTTTTTCTTGCTCTAACCAATGTCAGAAAAAGTTAACAATTGTCTTGCCTGTGGAAAGCAAATACCTCACAGAGATTTTCATTCTTACTACGTCACCTGTTTAGGCCCAGACCACAACATCCCTCGCTGTCAGATTGTGCCTTGTTCAACACGTCACCGGGCTATTTTTGTCTCTAAATTCTTTTGCTGTCATTCTCCGTATTCCAAAATGGCTTTGATAAGCCATCCGACTACCGATCGAAAAAACGCAAGGATAAAGACAGAGATGCTTGATACAGTTGTAATAGGTGACTCCATAGTCAGACACACTGACGTCCCGCTCACCAGACTAAACAATGAAAAGGTTACAGTAAGCTGCCTGTTGGGTGCTAGAATCCGCCACATAACACAAGCACTCAGGTCACTCCAAAGCAAGTACAAATATGACTCTGTCATTGTCTGTGCCGGTGTGAATGACCTGAGATGTACCTCCCTGGACTGCATGAAGAGAGACATAGAGGAGCTCTCTGGTTATGTAGCCCAGGCCGGTATGACCCTGACCCTGAGCAGCATCTTACCCTCACCAAGAATGATGCCACAGTACAAAGACAAAATAATCAGCTTTAACAATTGACTCAATTACTGGTGTCATTCTAAGGGGATCCAGTGTCTTGTCTGCTTGGGATGACATGCTTGACAAGCCACGCTGCTTTGCAAGGGATGGCTTGCACCTGTCACCCCTGGGCTTCCGAATATTGGCCAAGGCTCTTGCCACCCCCATAGTGCCTTTTTTAGGCAAGGCTCAAAAGACAAACCCACCTCCCTAGAAAACACAAGTGGAAAAAAACTAAGGGTAATGCTGCTCAACGCCAGAAGTCTAAACCTCAAGATGCACGCTCTCGAAGCCCTCTTCAGTATGGAGAACATCGATGTCTGTGCAGTGACTGAAACCTGGTTCAAGGCTCCTGAGAACACCCCAGCACAACCAAGGTTATACCTCATATCATGCTTTTCGGCCCCAAAACTTGGACCGAACCACAAAAGGAGGGGGAGTATCCATATTCATCAAAGATACCCACACCTCCAGGTTAGTGGCAACGCACGAAGCATCAGAGACAATCCATGTGCAGCTAACCGTAGGCAAAACTGCCCTACAGTTTGTAGCATGCTACAGACCACCCTCTCAAATTCAGGAACCCCACTCAGCCTCAACACAGAAATAAATAGGACGTGCTGGAGGGACAGATTCATAACCCAGAGGCTCCCTACACTCTGGAACAGAATCTCAGTCCATGTTAGGCAGAGCCCCTCACTGACTCTCTTCAAGAGAAATCTTGAGTGGATGGGAGATCGTAGGTTTACCCCAGGGGTCATCTCTGTGTCGTTACTAAACTGAGGCACAGTAAACTAGATCCTAAATGGGCATAGTATTCTCATTCCAAGGGGTGGCGAAAGCCACACACACTCTGGCTAGGCTTATAAATGCCCTAGGGCAGATAGCCTAGTATGAACCTATGACAGACCGCATAGGACCAAAACTGCAGACGCTTCTGTTAAGCTAGTCGCCAGTCCAACAGTACTCAGTGAGGTGCTTTCCCAACCCCTGTTACCCACATCTAGAGAGGCCTCTACTGAGACCTATTCGGAGTCCGGTATGCCGTGAGATGCTGCTTTGACTGTGGAATCTGCAGATGTCTCTACCTTGGATGGGTCCGGAGTCGCTGTGCAGGCACCGGCTTCTGAGGGTGTATTCAGACCTTTCGATGTTCTTATTAAACCATCTACTTCGTTAATGACTAAAACTACTGAATTTCTCAGGCCCAGAGTTCGCACTACGCCTAGGAAACAGACTACCAAAGTGCATTCTCAAGCTCCCATGCTTGAACAATTGCCTGATTCAGGTGGACAGTCAGGAATTGCTACTTCAACACCTGTCATTTGTAAAGAGACTCCTAACTTCTCTGGGGTATACCATCAAAGAAAAGAAATCACATCTGATACCCAGCCAAAAGATTGTATTCCTGGGAGCAAGCTTGAACACGACTTCCCAGATGGCATTCCTCACTCCAGGAAAAGCAGGTTTATTTGACAAATTACTTCAAACTACTGGCCACCCAAACCCAGCTTTCTGCAAGAAAAATACTGCATGCCTTAGGGTTCATGGCCTCATGCATTCTACTAATTCCATATGCAAGACTGCATATGAGGAAACTTCAGTGGTACTTAAAAAGTCTGGTGTCAACATTCTCAGGACCTGGAAACAGTGATTCCATGCCTAAGGACAGAGTTCCTTTGGTGGCCAGTGGCTTGCAACCACAACAAGGTACTCCCTTTCACTCAACCCCCTGCCACCCAAACCCTGACAACAGATGCATCAGACTATGCATGGGGGACTCACATAGCAGGCAAATGCATTCAAGGCAAATGGAGCCCACGACAAATTCACCTCCATATCAATCAAAAAGAAATGTTAGCTGTTCAGAATGTACTGACAGCCTTCAAATACCTTATCCTGCCAGGACAATTTTTGATAAAGACAGACAACACCACAGTTGTGTGGTACATAAGCAGGGGGGGACTTATTCCTACCCACTCTGCAGGTTAGCCATGGCTCTGTGGAACACAGCCTTGAGCAATCAAGTGCACCTGCAAGCTCAGTTCCTGCCAAGCAAACAAAATTCACTGGCAGATGACTTAAGCAGAAATCTAATGGACCCACACGAGTGGAAACTGGAACCCAATTCACTCAAACTTCTAATACACAGGTGGGGGACACCAGAGGTGGACCTCTGTGCTTCCCCCCAAAACCATCAACTGAGCAAATTTTCCACCAGAAATCCCCACAGCCAAATATGGAAAGTGGATGTCCTATCCTTTACATGGGAAAACCTCTCAATCTATGCCTTCCCCCTGTGCCCCTCCTTTCAAGAGTACCACTCAAGATCAAACAGAACAGGCCAAGGAGAATCCTTATTACGCCAGACTGGCCACGCCAGCACTGGTACCCACTCCTACGCAGTCTGACAGCAGTGCCACCCTGGCACCTACGTCAGACCCCCCCTCTGCTGTCCCAGCAGGAAGGACAGGTTTTGGATCCTCTGCTATAAACACCATGGAAAACCTACCCCACAGGGGATCAGACCTCATTCCACTAGGGCTACCTAACCGCTACAGTATTTCTCAGGGGAGTCCCTATAGGGGACATCCTGGAAGCTGCAACCTGGAGTTCTGTGTACACTTTCACCAAGCATTACCTATCTTTTCTAAATCCAGAGCTGGATTTGCTACAACAGTCTTACAAGGCCTGCTACCCAGCCCTAATACGTGTTGACTGCCTCCACCCTTCCTCAGCTTTGGGAATTAACCCAAGTGTGATGACTGCAACAGTGAAATACGAAGAACATAGTACATTTAGATGTTCGAGTGTATTCACTGTTGCAGTCCTGGTTACCCTCCCTCCAGCCCCCTGTCCTTTTTTGTACTTTCTACCTATCCTCTTTTTTGGCCATATGTTATGGAAATGGTATTTACTTTTTACTGGAGGTGTTCCACATCATGTGATTCCTTCCTATTTTGGGGGCTCCTGACATCTGGGGCAAGAAAAACTCATGTAATGGCATCTGCTGCATGTTTTATACCCCTGACGACCTGACGTCTTGGAAGAGGCGACAGCATCCGATGCAGAAATCCCAATACACTGGTGTTCGGGCCGACTGAGGGCTACCTGCAGGCAGATAACCCAAGTGTGATGACTACAACAGTGAATACACTCGAACATCTACATTTATGGTAAGTGTACACAACTGTACTTTCTGTAAGGTGATTGAACTGCACTTCTCACTTGTCATACTAGCTGTGACTTGTTATATGCCTTTAATTCTGTACTGGATTTCCGAGACAAGACATCTGCCCTGAATTGTGATGGTTATCTTTTAGTTGTGTTTCAAGATTGTGAATTCAAAAGTGTAACGTGGATTAGTGCAGTGTTTTTTTTTCTCAGTTTCTTAAATTCTTGTTTGTGCACATGAGAGTGTGAAGAATTTGCTTTAGAGTTGTTGTTTTTTATAATTCAAGTATTCTATTAGGGATGAGTAGACTTCAAGGACAGTATAGAAAATGTACGTATTCTTTATTACCCCAGTTGTGACCTCCTGGTCAGTGGCCTTTTAGTAAGTATTGCTTCATCATAGACCCACATCAGCCATGACCAGGTTAAAGAATCTGCAGTTCACCCTTGTTTTGCATGGTCATTGCACTTGTGTTCCTTTGTGTAACTCTGAGTCCGAAAATAATTTAGCCATACAACCTGTGTGCTATACAGCTTTATTACTTCTTAAACTTTCTGTGACCTGATCTCCTTGTCAGTGACATATAACAGTCAAACATTTGTCTTGAGTTTGCTGCATTAGATCTTGTGGCATGTTGTGTAAATGATCAGCTGTTTAAAGTACTGGAAATACAGTGTAGTATCAGGTGGCTACTCACAGACTCATGGTGGTGCTTCTCTTTTGAGCAGCAGGATTTGTATATGCAGAAACTGTGTTAGGAGATCCAGTCACTGACCCTTGTGAGGAAGATGACACTTTTTTGCCAAGGAGAATCACAGTGGGGTTGACAAACATATGCAGTTATTTTAACCTATTTATAACTGAAGATAGCAGCAGAATTTCTCATTCTATAGCCCCTTTGGGATAATTGAAAAAAAGTAATAGTGAGTCTTTAATTCCATGAACTCTGAGACACTAATAGGCTTGTTGCTTAATATGTTGAGTGAGGACAGAGCAGAGTCTTCACAGTATGCTAACTTAACATTGGAGCTTCTAGGATTATTTTCTTCCACATTTCAGAGAAATCTCTTTGTATTTTTATTTAGACGTAATGCAGCTAAGTTGAATTGAGAAGTTGCCATTGTATACCCGCCTTCCTTCTCATCTTATATTTTTGAAACACTGTCAGGTTTTTGCACTCAGAATTTTTAAGTGAATGTAGTGTTTCAGCTGCTGCCTTCTGTAACCATAAAATGTGTGTTTTAGATGCTTAATCTTGTTTTCAAGCACGTTTAAGTACATATCCATGTTATAGGCTCTCCTAAAATGCTGTAAACATAATGTGGTCTCTCTAAGTTCTGATTTTTAGGAAAATGCAGTCAGTTTGAGTGCACATTACTTGTTATATCTTTGATTGCAACATTAAAAGCCGTAACTTTTACTGTAGTGCAACTTCCCCAACATCCTGTCTCGGTTAAGATAACTTAGTATAATCCCAAGGGCAGTTAAGATACTTATGCTTTACACAGTTGCAGGCCTTATCTCACCCCACTTTCATTGATGATTCTAAGAAGCTTAAAATCTGAGTTGAACTAGACCACTAGTGCATAAATATTTCCATGTTAACTGACTGTGTGACGTGCAGAAACACAGCCCTGACTACATTTCAAATGATACAGCTGCAACTAATGACCCGAGTGCTGGAAGACTTTGCATGGGATGCTGGAAATGAGTGGTTGCAGCCATCTTTGGGAGGGACGTGACCCAATCCACTTCTGTCCTGACCCCAAGCAGAACTTGCTGTGACTTGCCATGTTAGTTGTGCACAGTAACTGGCTTTGCATGCATGGCCTATCAGGCCAGTATTGTGAATATTTATCTGGTGGCAAGTTTTGAAGTCCATTATTGTTTCAAGTGTAATGGAAATTGTTTCCTGTTTTTCTGCAGATTAAAAAAAAAGCTACCCCTACACCTTGCAGCCAGATGAAAAAAGCAGTCAAAGCTTCAGGTTGATAAAACCTCAAAAAAAAAACATTTTTCTTGGTGTGCGGTAATCCTTGGCATCAGTCCAGATAGCCTTAGTTCTACTAACTCCGCAGTCACATAACCACAGAGAAAAGCCCCACACACAGTGTATCCTACCACTGCACAAATAGAAACAACATAGTCAGTGAGTGATTTTGATAAGGAAAAACAATAACCGAGTTCAGCATTAGAAAATTGAAATTACAGAATTTAAACCTCATCCAGTTGAAACTTGACCATGTGTAGTGTAAAAAAAAAAAAAAAAAAAAAAAAAGTTCACTTATGTGCTGCCACACATCCATGGCCTTTGCTGGTATCAGCACCATTTTTGGGGCATGTTGACCGCTGTTGTCCACAGTTTTTTCCTGCATCATAAACAGTCTAGTAATCCTTAGTCACATTCTGAAAGTATTGCTATTCCACTCTCTAAAGAAGAATCAAAACTCCAGCAGTTTCAGATCTAGACAAGAGGTTTTATGGTCTTCAGATATCAAAGCAGGTGCCTTTGATACTTCTGTGTTCTACCACAAACCATTGCATTGAGTTTCCATGTGCTTTTGATGCCAGTTTTCATCTCTTTGAAAATGTTGAGGTTTTCTGTTTGTTTGCTGTCTTGCAGAGCAAATTCCAGTAGAGTACATAAGAAAGAGTATTGCTTGAATAGGTTAACATTTGGGAATATGAGTCCAAGGGTACCTAAACTGAGGCATGAAACATACAGGCACAAGGTTAGGGATCATGTTTCTAGCATGCCCTCTGCCCGCACATTGGTCATCTGTTTTCTCTGTTGATCCATGAAACATGAAGTGGAGAGCATTCTTATCTCCTTTTTTAGAATAATTAATTGCCACCCACGTTTAACTTGAGAAAGTGCTTGTAATGTTGGTTTGATGTCTCATAGTAACAGTTCCCCCTTTATAGGCATGTTATCTGATATCCAAAAACAGCAAAAGAAGCCGACTGAAACATGACCTCACTGTGCAGGTTAAAATATTTAATCCAAACTTAAAAGACCATATAAAAAAAAGGAAAAAAATGCATTTAAAATGCTTTCACATCTACAAACAAATGCTGTTTCAGACCATTGAGGAACTGCTGCACAGAAATGATTTAAACATGCAGTTAAGCTGTATAGCCTATCGGAAATTACCTATGCAAACTCGTAGAACCCAAATGAGGCTTTAAAGAGACACGTTCATCTAGACCATGATGTTTATCTGACTGCAAGGTAATGATCCAATGCATTTCTACCTGCTTTGTCTTATTCCTGTTGTCACCCAAACATCTGTTAAAGTTCATGAAATGTGTTACCTGAAAGGCAAAAATGTGATCCGTAGCAGTCCTGGTAATATGCTTAGCTAGTGCATCTGTAGTTGCACTGCTATGAATCTCACGGACATGTTCGCATATTCTTTCTCTGAGAGAGCAGTTGGTCTTCCCAACATAAAATGCTGGGCATTTCTTGCATCTAGCAAGTTATACCAAATCCCGCAGTCAGCGTATAAAGTAAAACTAAACAACCTACCAGAGTCTGGATGTAGAAAAGTATTACCATTTTCAAAGCAAGTACAAACTGTGCAGTTCCTACAGCTAAAAGTGGCTGTCCTCTGTGAGGTCACCTCTTTAATTGATGTCTGATCATAATATGCGTTTCAGATTATTTTTATTCTTGAAAGTAAAAGACAGAACCATCCTAACAGTTGGTCTTATCTTGTCATCCACTGTCAAGATATTCCAATTCTTCCTCAAAATATTACAAATCTAAGAGACATCTGATGCAAAAGTAGCACACAATCTAAAACTACTATTCTGATTCTGCCTAACCACCCTAGATGCAACAGTGTTATGTTGCATATAATGCTTTCTGAAATAGGGACACACTTTTTTTCTCCTGTCCACTCCTTCCACTGTTAACTTACCAGTCCTATCACTTTCCTTATACCCTCTGTCAGCTTATCTCTTTCTGGCATTAAATGTATGTTCACTTTTTACAACAATTCCTAATGACATTCGCTTGGATTTTTTTAGGTTGTATGTTGATGCCAACAGTACATATTCTCCTAGTACTCTTTCTCTTATTGTATTGCTTATCGAATTAATATTAGAGAACAGTGTTTTCATGTTTAAAGACGTGTATTATTTACAAGGCTCTGGAGTGGCTGTGGGCATGTCCTTGCCAACTCTTATGTGACCATAGTGATGGCGTATTGGGAGACAACTTTTGTCCTTAATCCAGACTTTGGCCAGTATATCAAGTAGTATAAATGATCTGTGCACAGTATGTCTTTTTTGGACAGGTACATCTGGTAGGCTGCATGACATTTTGGATTATTTACATTCCACTGTTAGTTTTCTTAAATTCACTATGGAGCTTTCCAAGGACAATATAATTGTAACTATTCCCATTGTGGTGTATGGGGAATACAAGATAAGACAAATTGTTGGAATGGTTATGTCTTTTACTTTTAACAATAAAAAGAATCTGAAACGTATGATGTTATGTGATCCTATCTCGCCTACATTCTGTACTGATGGGTTCGGAGCCGATTCTTGGCTCCGACTCGGCATGCTATACTATAGTATGAAGTATCTTATTGGCTGAGCTATCCTACATCCCAGGATGCACCACCCCTGCTTCCCCAGATCTCGTTTGCCGCTTTACAGCAAAGACGTGGTCTCGGACTTGGCTGAGCTAAGTGTCTATTTCTTTAGCAAATTTCTGTCAGAAATTTTTGATTAACATACCCAAAAGCTGTTTTAACAGCTATCGTGGTTGTGTGACTGAGTTTTGAGAAAGTTTTGTGGTAAATTTGTCTTTTATTTGAGGGAAAAGATCCCGTTTTAGTTAGAGGGGCCTTGCCCTCGCACGCGAGTTATACTTTTAGAGTGAATCTTGTTGAGTGTTGTAGTTGGACAAGTAATCCCGTTTTCTATTAGAGGGGTCTTGTCCTTACTTCTCTTTCTTTGACAGTTTTGAGAAAGTTTTTTCCCTTTTTGTTGTAGTGTTTGGGATTCAATATGTCGAAAGAGCACAGACCATCTGGGTCCAAGAAGTGCTCTAAATGCAGCTACAAAATGTCCATAACGGACGATCATTCTCTGTGTGTGCATTGTTTAGGCCCTATACACCTTCAGGAGTCATGCAGCGTTTGTCACGCTTTTTCCTCCCGGGTCCTCCAAGAGAGGAAAAACAAATTGATTTTAAAAGGGCTTATTAAACCAACCTTTGAAGAGGCTTTATCATCTTCCTCTTCACCTTCTAAGAAAAAGAAATCGTCGGCTCCGACCAGCCCGTCGGAACCAGCCACAAAAAAATCTCGGCAGGCTTTTCCATCGGCTCCACGGACTTCGGAGCCGAGGGCGGAACGGTCTGCCTCGATGCCTCCAGCCTCGACTCCTCTGACCTCGGAGCTGACGGCTAGAGATTCGAGAGGCGGGTCACCTTCATCGGCTCCACTGACTTCGGAGACGATGAGAGTTGCCCGCTCAGACTCTTCCCCTTCGGCGCCGAAGTCCACTTCGGCTCTGAGGGAAATTGCTTTGGTTGTGGAGTCTCCCTCGGCACCGATATTTATCGAGAAGATTCGGAGCCGGTCCCCCAGTCCTTTGGAACCGGTGGAGAAGTCGATTCGAACTCGTTCGATCTCTTCTCGGTCTTCGAGAATGTCGGATTCGGATATAGACAGGGTACTTCAAAGGCTGTTTCAGTCTCCAGTCTTCCAAAAGTTGGTTTCGGCTCCAGCCCAGTCGGCTCCGGAGCCGATTGCCCACCCTGTTGTCTTGGTTCCTCCTCCAACAGCCTCGGCACCGTTGGAGTCGGTGCTGGTGGAGGTTTTCGGGTCGGCTCCGACCTTTACTCCAACCCCGACCTTCGGGTCGGAGTTCGGTACACGGACCTCCTCGGTCGGCCCCGGAGGTGACGCTTCGGGACAGATGTTTTCAGATCCGATCCTCCCTCTCGGTGCGTCGGCTGCGGGAGTGCCATCTACTGTTGTGGCCTTGGGGGTCGGACCTTCCCAGGACTCTGGGGGTCCGGCCTTCAGGGCCATGAGGAGTGCTTTGGCGAAATCTTCCTTGGCTACCTCCACCGTCTCTCTGGCACCTTCCCTTGGCACGGAGACTGGTTCCTTTGTTGCCCCCCTGTCTCAAGACAGCGGAGCCCTGGGGCCTGAGGTCGCCCCCATTGGGGGTTCCCCCCTTCCTGGAAGTCCTTCCGAGGCTTCTTTGGAGGAACCTCCCAGGAAGAGACAGTGCAAGAGGAAGCACGTCGACTCCCCGGACGAGTCTCCCACCTCTGACACCGACCTCGATGATGCGGAGGGGTCCCCCAAGTCGTCCTCGGATGATGTCTCCTTTGCGGACATCTTAGAAATCCTCAAGCAACGAGGCGACTGGCAGTCCAAACCCCCTTCTGCTGAGGAGTTGGTCTTCCTCGAGGCCTTCGGGGCTCAGCCCTCCGCCTCCTGGGTGTCTCCGCCCTTCGATGAGCTTCTAGATTTGATCTCTCGAAGGGCGTGGGAGCACCCGGATTCTGTGGAACCGGTCCCAGCTCGCCCCAATAAATTTCTTTCAGCCCCTCCCCCCCCCGAAAAGGAATTCCTCTCCAAAGGTGTGGCTGTAGATGCCCTGGTGGTGGCATCTGCTACCCAACAAGATGTGGCAGAGGCGTCTACGTCCATCCATCCTCCTAATAAAGAGTCCAGGAGCATGGATCGGTACGGGAAGCGCACCCTTACTTCAGCAGCCTTTACTTTAAGGTCTCTGAATTATCCGATGCACTTCACCAGACTTCAGAGGGATCTGGTCAAGGAACTTTCAGATACCCTCTCCGGTAACCTACCTGAGTAGCTGGCCCAGACGGTTAGCTCTCAGCTGGCTACCTTATCATCATTATCAAACTCGTCCATGAGGCCCTTTTCGTATGCAGCCGAGGGGGCGAGTAGAGCGGCGGGAACAGGTGTTGCTCTATGAAGACAAGCCTGGCTCCGCCTGTGTCACTTTGCGGAAGCCTTCAAGTCTTCCTTTGCCGACGCTCCCTTCGATGGGTCCTCTCTGTTTGGACCCAAGGTAAAGGACACCTTGACCCGCTGTGAACAAGAGGGTAAGACCTTGACTGCCGAAGGAGCACGGTTTTCCACTTTCTTCAGGCCTTATCCCAAGGCTAGAAGAGGGGGGAAGATGCGGTTCCGTAAATCTCAAAAGGCTTACTCCCCACAGCAGGGCGATCCCCCTTATAGAGGCAGAGGAGGGGGAAATTTTTCAGGAAGACGCCGTTCCAGAGGCGCGGAGGCCCCCGCAACACTGGAGACCGCGAGTCCTTTCGTGGCTCTTCAACCTTCCAGCATCCCTGAAGGATTGCCCGACTGTGCAGCTCTGGAGCCAGTCGGGGGTCGTTTTTCGAAGCACCTAAAGGCCTGGGAGAAGATCACTCAGGACCGATGGGTGCTCCGAATCATTGCCGGAGGTTACACTATCCCTCTTTCTCAGCCCCCCCCCATCCCGGAAAATCCCAGACCCACCACCCAGTCAACGGGATCTCGCAGCCATCGAAATCTCAAAGCTGCTTCAAAAAGGAGTCATCCAACCGGTCCCCGAAGGCCAGACCGGATTAGGGACTTACTCAAGATTCTTTTTAGTGCCAAAAAAGACCGGGGACTTGAGGCCCATTTTGGATCTCAGCAAACTAAACCGATCTGTCAAGAAGTCCAAGTTCCGGATGGTCACCTTACAATCCATTCTCCCGCTGCTGGAGAAAGGTGTTTGGATGTGTTCCATAGATCTCAAGGACGCCTATTATCACATCCTGATAGATCAGGCGTCCAGGAGACACTTGCGCTTCAGCCTGGGAGACGGTCATTTCCAGTTCCGTGCACTGCCCTTTGGTCTCACCACAGCCCCCAGAGTGTTCACCAAATGTTTGGCGGTGGTGACTGCTCACCTGAGAAGTCTAGGATTCCAGGTGTTTCCATACCTAGACGACTGGCTCCTAACTGCCACCTCCAGGCATCTACTCTTACAAAACCTAGCAGCCACTATATCTCTAGGCAACTCCCTAGGAATCCCCTTCAATTGGGCAAAGTCTGTGTTGCTGCCATCTCAGCGCATACGGTTTATCAGAGTAGAGATAGACTCAAAGCAAATGCGGGTCTGTCTTCCTACAGAGAGGATAGAAACATTACAGTCTCAAGTTCGAGCCTTGCTCCCCAAACGCCGAGCCCCAGCCAAGATGGTCCTACAACTGTTAGGTTCCATGTCGGCCTCCGTTCTCCTAGTTCCCTTGGCAAGGTTACATATGAGGATTCTCCAGTGGCTCCTGTCAGTCCAGTGGTCTTATCAGGATCTCCCTCTGTCACCTCATTCTGATCACAGAGATGTGCAAACAGGACCTTCGGTGGTGGCTTCTTTCCTCCAATCTGGATCAAGGGAGACCCTTTGTTCCACCTCCTCCAGTGGCCACATTGACTACGGACGCCTCCCAGACGGGGTGGGGGGGACATTACCTGGGCAGGTCAGTCCAAGGCAAGTGGCACTCAGACGAGAGTCTCCTCCACATCAACATACTGGAAATGAGGGCGGTGCTTCTATCACTTCAAGCACTACACAGTTACCTCCCCCAGGGCATGATTGCCATTCAGTCCGACAGCATGTCAGTAGTCTGGTACCTGAACAAGCAGGGAGGGACCAGATCCTACCCCCCTTTGCAGAGAGGCCATGAAGGTATGGGATTGGGCGATTGCTACCAAACGTTCACTGGTAGCAACACACATTCCAGGGAGATCCAATGTGATAGCCGACAGACTGAGCAGAACTGTTCTCTCCCCTCACGAGTGGTCTCTGAACGACAGAGTGGCAACTCAGATTTTCAGAAGATGGGGAACTCCTTGTTGTGACCTTTTCGCAACCCCCCTCAACATGAAATGCCAACAGTTCTTCTCTCTCACCCCAGTTCCGGGGGAGTTTTCCATGGACGCCCTAGTCCAAGCTTGGCTCACCGGCCTGCTATACGCCTTTCCACCGGTTCCCCTTCTTCCCAAGGTGATCCAGAAGGCAATTCGCTTGGAGAGCAAGATGATTTTAGTTGCCCCATACTGGCCTCGTCAAGTCTGGTTTCCCTTTCTTCTGAAGTACGCAGTGGACGGTCCATGGTTCTTGGGCCAAATTCCGGACCTCTTGACCCATCAGTCGGGACAGCATCATCAGTCCCTCCACTCGTTGAGGTTAACAGCTTGGCTCCTCCTCTTCCAACCTTAGTCAGGAACCAGGTTTTGGATCCGGAAGTCATACATATCTTGTCTTCGGCCCACAAGACTTCTACTAAGAAAATGTATAATAGCAAATGGAAGAGATTTGCTATTTGGGCCCAACTCCGGGGATTAGATCCCATAACTGTCCCGGTGTCAGAAGTTTTGAAGTTCTTAGCTTCTCTGTTCAATCAAGGCTCTTCGGTCTCTACCATTAAGGTTCAATTGGCAGCTATTTCCAATTTTCATGAGAGTATAGAACCATCTTTGAGCAACAAGTTATGTAAAGCCTTCATGAAAGGTGCAGGGCTGCTTCGGCCTCTGATATCTCACCCCGCTCCACCGTGGGACCTTAATGTTGTGTTAGGACCTCTTCCCCCTTCGAACCGGCAGCAACTTGCGACTTGAAATTTCTTTCTTGGAAGACTGCTTTCTTAGTTGCAATTACATCAGCCAGAAGAGTTTCGGAACTTCAAGCCTTATGTGTCAAACCACCATACCTGGTTTTTCACAAGGATAGAGTATCCCTCAGACCGAATCCATCCTTTGTTCCTAAGGTTTGTTCTAGTTTTTGTCTGCAACAGTCATTGGAACTTCCAGTTTTCTTCCCAAAGTACTCGGAGCGGAATACATCTTTCACACCTTAGATGTTCATAGACAATTGTGCTTCTATTTGGATAGGACGCACCAAACACGGAAAACAGATCAGTTGTTTGTGTCCTTTTTGGACAATAAATTGGGCAAAGCCGTCACCAAAGTCACTATTGCCAAGTGGATCAGAGACTGTATCAGTCATACTTATTTCATTTCTAATAAAGAGCTTGCAACTTCTGTGAAAGCTCATTCTACCAGGGCTATGGCTACTTCGGCAGCTTTTCATTCTAAGCTTGCCATTAGTGACATTTGTGCTGTGGCTACGTGGTCTTCTCCTCACACCTTCATTTCTCATTACAAATTGGACGTGGCATCTCGGGGGCGAGCTTCCTTCGGTTCCACAGTTCTCAGGAGTGTTTTCCAGTGAGCCACCCAGGAATCAGGTGCTAGGGACGCTGTCCCATCAGTACAGAATGTAGGCGAGATAGGATCACATAACATCTTTTAGTTATGTACTTACCATAACTTTAGATGTTTGGGATCCATCTCGCCTACATTCCTAATAACCCACCCTCCTTCCCCCTGCCTTGGAGATCAGAAGAGACCGGTCGGTCCGAGTTCAGCCGTTTCATCTTGAAACACCTGCCAATGTTATATCAACAGTCTATGTATGTGTGCGGACAAACAAGATCTGGGGAAGCAGGGGTGGTGCATCCTGGGATGTAGGATAGCTCAGCCAATAAGAGACTTCGTGCTATAGTATAGTGTGCCGAGTCGGAGCCGAGGATCGTCTCCGAACCCATCAGTACAGAATGTAGGCGAGATGGATCCCAAACATCTAAAGTTATGGTAAGTACATAACTAAAAGTTATGCTATGATCAGACATCAACTAAAGAGGTGACATCACAGATCATAGGCACTTTTAGCTATAGGAACTCCACAGTTTGTACTTGTGTTGAAAGTGGGAATACTTTTCTAAATCCGGACTCTGGTAGGTTGTTTAATTTTACTTTATACGCTGACTGTTAAAGAAGGGATTTGGTACATCTTGCTTGATGCAGTAAATGACAAGCATTTTATGTTGGGAAGACCAGCCGAGAGAATATGTGAACATGTCAGTGAGATCCGTAGGGGTGTAACTAAAAATGCACTAGCTAAGCATATTGGCAGTACTAGTACAGATCATGTTTTTGCCTTTCAGGCCATACATTTAATGAATTTAATAGGCGTTTGGGTGATAGGAATAAGAGCAGGTAGAAATATGTTGGATCATTACCTCGCAGTCTGATAAAGGTTATGGTCTTAATGAATGTGTCTCTTTAAAGCCTCATTTAGTTTCTAGGAGTTTGCATAGGTAATTTTTAATAGGCTATACACCTTAACTGCATGCTTAAATCAGTTCTGTGCAGCAGTTGCGCAATGGTCTGATGAAGCATCTGCTTGGAGATGTGAAAGTGCTTACCTTGTTTTATATGCATTTTTCTTTCTTTTTTATATGGTGTTTTAAGTTTGGATTAAATATTTTTTACCTGCACAGCAAGGCTGTTATCCAGTCTGCTTGAGTGACGTTAAAGACATGCAGGTAGGTGCATGCGTGAATGGGTGTGCCTTCTTTGAAGGTTGGGCTGGCAACTCGGCACCATAAAATCCACTGCCAGTCATTAGCAGACTGGAGTTCCGCTGTGACGACCCCAAACCAGGAAAAGCCGAAAGACATTTACTTTTCTTTTGCTATTTTGTGATTCGTTTTGAAGTGGAGGACTGGATAATTTGAGACAGAACCTTTTTTCTCTTTGGAATGTTATCTGATATCACCAGTAGTTCTGATTAGGCTTTTATTCTAAAGGGAATGATTAGCATTTGCTGCCTAATGTAAAGGATTCCCCATGTATAGGGTCTCCATTTGAGCTTCTTAATTCCATGTGTGTGTCCCTCTGCATTTAACACAAAGGCTATCTATACAAAGAGTTTTTTTTATATGGCTTATTTAAACTCTAGGTATGTCTTATTTTGCCTATGTTGATGTCCCTATATCTTGGCTAAGTCATGTTGGCATGCTAGTGGTCCCCATTTCTGGTCAGTCACTTTGAATCTTTTAGCATTAGTCCTCGGAAAGTTCTCTTGTCTGATGCCTGAGAATCTTAATAGTAGGCTTTCCAAATGTTCATGCGGTAGCTAGATAAATTCAGGACTCTCTCAGGTGCTTTTTCTCCTTGGGACACCAACATGTTTGCTGATACTAAGAGAGACATGTGCATCCTACTCCAACATGGCTCATCTGTATGGCCAGTGTAGGGATTCTAGGCCAGAGCACAAACAGATACAACCTGAAACCCCAGTCTTATTGGTTTCTAGGGCTAGGTGTTCATCAAATTCCACTGCATTTACAATGTCCCTTGCTTTCCCTCACCTGAATTACAAAGGTTGGTATCCATGTATTTGTGTCTGAATGTGAAATTGAGTGGTGTCTCATTAGGAGCAAGACTAAGTTACCATTATTCACAGAAATCATCAGTGAGAAGGGGGCTGCTGTTTCAGCATGTGAGGAAATTACTTTTGATGGCAGTGTATGGTTTGGTTGGGTTTGAGGTCACATCAAAATAAAACAACGTTCTATAAACCCACTAAAATTCATCTAAAAAATTGGGGAACAAAACTGTATAAAGTGCCTTGTTCATGGGGCAAGCCTTTTTGTGCCCCATGTGAGAGGAGCTTAATGTCCCTTTCTTTTAATTTGTTAAACCACTTTAGCATAGCAGTGGAGGAACAAAATCATTTTGACAGAACTAAACTCCTTAATACATATAACATCATACAAAAACAGATTCGCTGTTTCATTTTCTAGAAGCCATTCACTGCCCTCAGAATTGCTTTGAAGAACAAGCCAGTCCTGTAACTAAAACCAAAAATCATCTCAACAAACTGACAATGATAAAAATAGCTTTTGATTATACTGTACTTTGTAGTAACTGCACTTGATGATATGGAGAGATCAAAAAACTATTAGCTCCTTGTGCAGCTCCCTTTGTTTCCCCCATTTTCTTTTTTTGCAAGGTTTGAACTTCTCCCAGGACCCTCCCATACCTGGCTTTGGAGATCTGTTTGCTGGTGTTGCTATCAGCAAAGTTTGATTCATTTTGTACTCTGGTTTAGATTAAAAATGTGTTGGAAGAGATTTTTTTCAGCATGCTTCTCAGACTTGCAAGTTTCTGGTAATTACTCTCAACTTCGCATAGTCAACGTTGCCAGCTGTGATTCTGGCTTGCCATTTATTCTGTTTTAACTGGAATAGATTAAGGTTGTATGGAATCACTTTTTTTTTTTTCTCATAGTCAAATGATTGTATAGAATCTGTAAAACTGGCATTTATTTTTCTAGAAGTAAAAGGACAGAGTAACCTCATTGTATAGCTTAAAGGGATAAAGCCCTGTCTATGACCCAAATGACCAGAGTTTTAGTGACTGGAACACTGGAAGAGACAGGCAGAGAGGGAATGGAAAATAAGTGACCTTTTCGCTTGGTCATCCTGGGACGCAAACCTCTGCTACCATGGAGGTGGAAGCTTGTGTGCAAGAAGTGGCTGTGGTGCAGGGATATGGGCTTAATCCCAAGCAGGTAAATGTGGCTGTTGTGGGGTATGTTTGTGGAAGCACGTTTCCATGAATTGTAAACCACAAGTTGTCCTCTTTGTGATGTGAGTGCCCACTTCAGCCAACAGAGTTGAGAACAGAGGCTACTACTTGCATCTTGGATGAAGCTAAGCTGGTGTGGGTATCTGTGTATTATGTAGTTTCCAGCCCAGACACCAGCTTGAATGGATGCCATAGGGCTATTGACTTGGGGGGGGGGGGGTGCACAGACTTAAATGGACCAAGGACAAAGTGCACACCATCAGCAAGCTGAGCTGAGGACAGTGAAGTAACAGGACTGAGTTCTTTTCATCTGCTTATTCTGTTCCTGAAAGTCCTGTTTTGCAGAGAGCCACAGAATGTAAAATCTATCTTAGTATTACTGACAGGAAAAAGTGAGCCATGTCAGAACCATCTCTTTGCATTTATTGAACAAGCAGAGATGAATCTTTGGGATTTTCTTCATGTAGATCACTGTTGGAAGTAAGGCTTACTGATTGGGACTTAGGCTGCAGAAGGCCCAATGTCTGGCCCAACTTCCAAAGTTTAGTATCCTACTCCCTTCATGCAGGCAGTCAAACTGAAACCTAACCCCTAGGAATGTCTGTATGTTCATAAAGTCAGCATCCATCTATGCTGTCTTTGGTTTTGTTTTTTCTTGCTGCATTTCATTTCACCTGTTAGTGTCTGTAGCCTGCCTCTGGCAAAGTCCTTTTGGAGACCACCATGTCTACAGAGGAAGGCAGTTCCTTCATATCCGAAGACCTTCATCTGTAAGTTGGGATGGATGCCACTTTGCAGGCACTGGACACCTGATTTATCATTTCAGCAAGGAGTGCTGTTTTATGCCGTGGTTTTAGTTAACGAGGATGCCCAAGTAGGAAAGAGGAGTTCTGGAACTCAGATTCATACAGCCAAAGTGCTTGCCTGTGCCTACTCCATTGGTATAGTTGGATAAAAACCCTAACTATGGCCATAGGTGATATAAGATTGATTAGTAGCTCAGATGCTTGACTGCACAGGTAGGAGAGGATCAGAGTGATTGTGCCCATGGATCATGCACATTAGCTGAGTTTCCCACTGAGTAAACTGCCACCTGATTCCTACTTTGGTTGGGCATGTATCCTGCTAATGTTAGCCTCTTGAGGAAATCGGTGATAGAGACATACCTCACAAAATGGTGTAGTTCACCAGTGGCATCCAGGATTTCTGTTATATTTATCATATTGATCCGTGCTGCAGTAGCCTTAACTATGTGTTTTATCCTGCCTAGGATACAGTGGGCAGCCAACTTCCAAAGCTTGAGTACATTCCACACATCTAAATTGTCAAGCAGCTTGAGCTGAGGTGACTAAAAGTCAAGTTTGATTGCAAATTCAGGGCTTCACTGCCACCAAATAGTATGCTCCTATGAGGCTTTGAGGATTGATGCTTGGTTCATGCTTTGCTAGGCAGATAAGTTCCCTTTGGGGGGAGTTCCATTTTTTTATATTTGTTTTATTACTTTCCTGTTCAAGAAAGTTATTTTAAAGTTCGAGTGTTGTGTTTTAACAGAATGTCTCGAGATTGTAATGTACGTTTAAACCGAGCACTCAGTTTTTTCCGCTAAATTTAGATGTAGGGTTTTTCAAAAAAAAGAAACTTTTATTGGCTCGTAGTTTTAACAGCATTAGCTGCTAAACTTCCCTGGGGAAGAGAGACCATTTTCAACTTTATTTTGGAACAAACCATCGGTGGTCCTTCCAGCCACAAAAAGGAAAAGTTAAGCAAACACCCCTTGCCACCACTGCAGGCTGATAGTTTGCCTATGCTGCGAGTGAGTCTGCTGTGGCCATTTGTTGTACCTCAGACCACGCATCTTTTACCCCAGATCCCTCTGGTGTAGCACCTACAACCACTATTGACTGGAAGTTAGCCATGTCTTCTACAGCTGTTGGAGTTCCCTCAGTGGGCAAGGGAGATCGTATAGTAGTTTCTGGCAAAAGAAAGAGGGATTCCTCTTTTCCTGAAGAGATTCAAGATGCTGACTATACAGGATGATGCAAGGATAAATTCAGGGTTATTCCCCTTAAATTTCTGATTCAGACTCAGAGGAGAGCTCAGTTTCTTATTCTCCCTTGAGGAAGGGGGTCAATTTCTCTGAGACTTTTGCTAGAATGTGCCAGTGTGTTCACTGGGCTCTTCCCAAACCTGACCCAGCACCTATAGCCTTAGTTGACCCCCCTGCTGCTAAGCTCTTAGTTAATTCCAGTCCTGCTGTTTTTTATAAGGATGAAAAAAACACTGATAGGTATAGGGAAACATTTATTTTTATGCAGTGTTGGTTGTCAGAATTTTGAATTGTCTGGTTCATATGTTGGTTTATTCTAACAAATTGTAAAAGTATGAAGAATGTTGCATCAGCAATTTCTTCTTGTAAGGAAAAATCTGCTTTAATGAACAGTTTCTTCTTTTGCACCAGTCACTATTCAGTGTTTGCAGTATGTGCATGACTCTGTTGATATGTCTTCCAGGCAGTGACCACTGGTACTGTTTTAAGGAGGGCTACATGGCTGCATTCTCATAACTTTCCAGAT
This sequence comes from Protopterus annectens, assembly GCF_019279795.1. Lineage (NCBI taxonomy): Eukaryota > Metazoa > Chordata > Ceratodontiformes > Protopteridae > Protopterus > Protopterus annectens. The sequence goes on along the minus strand of NC_056750.1, from coordinate 96,704,578 downwards.
GATAAAAATTAAATTTTAAATTCTCCCATGGATAGAGATTTAGTATTTGACCTCTTTGCTGCAGAGGTGATCAAAAACAAGAGATGAAAGGGGCAAGCTGATCCAGGGAATTTCTAAAGATTTTTTTCAGGTCTCCTTTTCCAAATTGTGCAAGTGATTTTCTTTCTTCTCTCCCATTTTTGACAGAAAACAGAATAAAAACAGAGTTGACAGAACTTTGGTAAATGGGCATTTAAGAGGGGAATGGAAAGGGAGTTTAAAAAAGAACTCTCTGTCCTCCGAAAACCAAGGGCAGTCCAGTGTGTCTGAATGGCTGTTCAAAGGCCTTGTGATCCATTCCCACCCTGGCACTCATTTTTCTTCCAGAAAGTCGTAATTTCCATTTTTCTCTTTACAAAAGATTGCTTCAGATAAATTGGTTCTGAATTTCATTTGTCAAGTTTATAGATGGCAGTGGGAGAAAATTCCTCATTTCCAGGGGGTTGTTCCTCATCCTCCAGACCAGACTGATGTTCTTTATGTTTCACTGTTGCAGTCATCACATTTGGGTTATCTGCTTGCAGTAGCCCTCAGTCAGCCTGATTATCAAGTCTTGCATCCTGCGTCGGTTGCTGTCTCATCTTCCATGACGTCAGGTAGTCGGGTATAAAGCATGCAGCCGACGCCATTACATCAGTTTTTCTTGGCCCAGATGTCAGGTGCCCCCATAATGGGAAGCAGTTATATACAAGGTTACACCTCCAACAAAAAAGCAAATACACCAAAAAGCTTTAAGCATAGTAAAACAAGAATAGAGGTATAGTCAATAGAAGTCATGGGGCTGGAGGTCGGATAACCAGGACTGCAACAGTGAATATACTTGAACATCTACATTTATGGTAAGTGTACACAACTGTACTATGTTCTTCATGTTTCACTGTTGCAGTCATCACATTTGGGTAGATTCCCAAAGCTAAGGATGGGAAGAGGTAATTAGATAGCATTAGGACCAGCCCCAGGAAAAAATAGATACTTATTTAGATCTGTTTCTAACATTTTCCACTTAGACCTCGGTCACTGCAAGGAAATATTTTGGATCTTATGCTGTCATGATACCTGTGTTAAGACTCAACAAGAGAAATGTACACTGGTATCTGAAATGTGTCTGGTCCCCCAGCATCAACATCTTGTATCTTTTTAAATCTGTTGCTGGGGTTTGTCAGAAGAGAAATCTTTTGGTGGAGGCAAAAGTTATCCTTAAATCCAGGTCTCCCTAATGGATACAAGAAACCCTGCTACTAGAAAAATCATATATTAGCAAATGGAAAAGGTTTTCTAGTTGGTGCCATCAACATAACCAGCATCCATTCAAGGCTAGTTGTTCTCTGATTTTACAGTATTCGTGTGAGTTGCTGTCCTATAGCCTTTATTATTCCTCTATCAAGGTTCATTTGTCAGCTATTTCAGCATGTCTGCCAAAGATCTCTTTTCAAGGCAGTCTCCTGTCAAAATGTTCTTGAAAGGGTTTTACATAGGACTGCCAAGTAAACCAGTGGCTTCTCTTTGGGATCTTAATTTTGTTAAAGAAGTGAACACTTCTTGCATTTGAAGCAGCTAAATCTGGTTAACTTGGTGTTCTTAACATGGAAGATAGTTGTATTGATTGCTCTGGTGTCTGCAAGAACGGCATTGCAAGCTCTTATGGTGAGTTCAACCCTCTCTCATTTTCCATAGAGACAAGCATTCTTTGAAAACTAATCCTTTTATGCCTAAAGTGGTATCTGCATTTATTTTAAGCCAGACTATACGTCTCCCCATTTTCATTACTGAATCTAAAAATGAGAGAGGGACGATACTCCATACCTTGTATATCCACAGACAACTGTAGTACTGTCTTGTCAGAAAACACTGGCAGATATTCAGATAAGTTGTTTATTTCTTGTGAAGGTAAGAAAGGACAACCTGTGTCAAACAGACTATGACCAAATGGCTGTGTAGGGCTATTACCTCCTTCTGTTATATTCACCGTAACAAATCTATTGGAGACGGGGTTAGGGCCCTTCTACCTTGTTTTCAGCTTCATCTATGGCTTTTTGGAAAGGGTTGGATTCTAGAAATAGTGTAGAAGTTGCTGCTTCGTCCGTCCATACATTTACAAAGCAATATGATTTTGATCCCTTCTCTAGGTCCAGATCAAGCTTGCTAGGTACATTATCCAGGAGTTTCTAGACTCTTCTTCCTTCCCCCTCCCAAATGTAGTTAGCTGTTGTAATTTACCAGTGTACCTAAGGCTACTGCAGCAGTTATCAATATGATGAACATAGTACAGTTGGGAAAGGTGAACTTAACTGTTGACATTTGAATGGTCACTGATGCAGTGGCTGCTCCCTCCCTCCATCCCCCTTGATTTTTATGCCAGGGTGTGCATATTTAGGTTTTGTTCCTAGCATAGCTCTTTCAAAGATTAACCTCCCTCTTTCTGCTGGCAGGAAAGCTCTGAAGGGTTTTAGGACCAAACCTGTATTTTAAGTCAGCTCAGCTTGACAGTTTGGGTGTGTAGAAAGTGCCCATAAGCTTTGGGAGCTGGCTGGCTGTTGTATCCTTGACAGGATATAACCGATATAGCCAAGGCTACTGTAGTAGTGCTCATTCAAACATCAATTATGGTAAGTTTAATTTACACAACTGTTCTTTTCCCACCTTAACTCTGATATTGCATATTTTACAGAAAGTAAAGATGCATGGGGTCAAAGTCATTTTGTTGCTTCATGCTGGCCCAAACAAGTATGGTATACCCTGATATGGCCTCTCCTAATAAAGAAACTACTTTTAGAAGCTTTCTCAGGTATCCTGTCTTATCCATTCAACAAGCATCAAGCAGGCTGCTATTCCCTCCTAGTAACTGCATGATTTTTCCAGTTCCTGTAATGGGCAGAGACCCAGCTTATCTTCCTAGGCTGGTCCAAATTCTGCCAACATCCCAGAAATCCACAGCTAGGAAGATCTACAAAGGGTAATGGTCAGAATTTTCTATTTAGGCAACTTGGCAGGGAGTAGATCCCTCTTTAACTCCTAGTCATACCATTGTACAGTTGTCAGCACATAGGTCTGGGATTCACACTCACCAAGTATCTAAGTCATGCTTCACCCCTTCCAAAACCTTAATTTTCGTAGAGACTCCATTAGACTCCAGCAGTCAGAGGGCCTTTGTACTTGAGGATATAGAATTCCTAGCATGGTACTTAAAAACACTTGGTCTGAAAGACCATGGCCTGAGAATTCTTAAAGTACTGGGATTAATGTTTCTTCCTGTTTTAAATGGTATCTTTGGCGTAGTTGCATATGAGGAAGCTCCAGTGATGCCTGATAAACCCCTGTACTTGATGTGTCAGTCTAGTTTATTCAGGCAGAACCGAAGGATACTCTTCAAGTAGGACACTCCTCAACCCTTACCACATATGCCTTAGACTTGGTTTGGACTGCCCATTTCAAGGACCTCAAGGTTTTAGGGAGTCAAGAGTCATGGTCCAAGAAGAAAATCAACATAAAGGAATTGATGGCCCTCATTCAGGCACTAAAGACTTTCAAACCCATCTGTAGATGAGGAATCTTGCCAGTAACAGATGACACAGTTGTGATGTGGTTTATTAACGTGTAAGGTGGGGAACTAATTTATACCCTGGGTATAGGCTGTCTTTGGCCACTTGGAAAATTGCTGTTCAGTCTCTAGTGGCCCTAAAGCAGTCGTCATTCTATCCCTACCAAATGCAGTGCCAGATCAACTGAGCTGATCAGTTGCAGATCCCCATGAGTGGATGTTATCCAAGGATGTGTTTCTGCAAATAGTTAGCAAGTGGAATGTTGCAAGGGTAGAAACATTTGCTTCTTGACTCAACATGTAATTAAGGAGTTTCTATTCTGGAGCACCACGCAAAGAAGCCTGGGCAGTAGAAGCAGTCTACTTCCAGTGAAAGGGTCTGTTTTTGTATGCATTCCTTCCAGTCCCCTTTCTTCTACCAGGTTATCCAGAATACAAGCAAGGAGGGCCAGTGATGCTTCTGTTGACACCCTTTTGGCCAAGGAAGCATTGGTTAGCTTTCCTCATGCAGATGTCCTGTGATAGAACTTTCACTATGGCTATGAAACTTGACTTCATAATTCTGGGCAAGGGAGGTCCTCATGCACCTCAACCTTGAAGACTCTACAACTCATGACTTGGGTGTTTTAGTCCTGTTTACCCTTTGGGCATCAGTTTTCTGAGCATGTGCTGACTGATTTGTCTTATGCCTCAAGTGAAGATGCACTATTCAGCTGTCTCAGCTAGCATACCAAAGGAGATTCCTCATGAGTTTGCAGCTATTGAAACACTTCTTTATAAGATTCTTACATTTAATACCACCTAGAAAGATAATTAATTCTTTATGGAACCTGAATTTTGTACAGGAAAAACTTATACAGATCCATTTTTGCACTCCTAAAGTTCCTGACTTTTGAAAAAATGCTTTATGGCCATCACTTCACATAGAAGATTGAGAACTGCAAGTCCTTATCTGCATACCACTATTATGCTACAAGTAGTGACTGAGTTGCCTTTTTTTCTTTCATAACCCCCCCCCCCACACACACACACACACAAAAAGTGAAAGAATCCTGCACTCTTTGGATGTCTGTAGGTGAATGAGATACTATTTAGACAGACATGAGAACATTTCATCATCTCTGTGTCCTTTGCAGGCAAAAAGGGAAGTGCATGGGAGGCAACCACAATTACTGTAGCCTTTCTTAAGGGAATGTGAAGATAGTCCATTTTGGATTCTGTCAGCTTGTCTAATGTCCATAAATTTTTCAAACTCTTGTTAGCTAGGTGTTGCTTCCAGGGCAAAGACTAGATTTGCTTTGGGCAAGCCTGTATTGCTTGTTAAAACCCACATCCACTTGTCATGCTGCATATTCTTAATCAGTGTCAGTTCTGGGAATAGTCTGACATCACTGGGGCAAGGGAGGTCTTTCAGGTGTAGATGGAGAAGGTGAAAGCTCTGGAATTAAAGCTGGGTGTTGGGATTCTGCAGGCAGCAATCTGAAGAATCAGTACTGCACCAGTTTCTGTACTCTTGTCATCTATATGTATGGCACATTCTTACACAGTTGGTCTTTTCCCCATTTAGTTTCTGATGGTTTGAACATGTTTTTTTTTCCTCAGATAACAGGGATGGTGCATGCATTAAATTGTCATTTTTACTTGAACTATTTTCAGTCTGCTGTATGCAGTGAGCTTTTCTACTTAGGGCATAGCTGGGTTCACACTACATCCCTTTTGAGTGAGGGTCAGACATCTCCTTGAATCAAACCAGATGAATTTCAGTCATTTTCTTCGAGGTGTACAATGTGAAAAACTGCTACACACACACAGTAACAGCTTTGATATTTTTTAAAAAGCGATTCTGTATCTTTTTAAATCTTGCCAGTTACTTTGGGATGTTATGTTGATACACCTCTGTTCTTATCTGAAAATTGATGAGATCTTTGATTTATCATTGAATAAATCATTTTCCTGATTTCTAGAATGTCTTTCGATCATTTGAAAACAGCTGATGAGCTGGTGAGCATTATAGTCCTGTTGTAGGAGACTTTGTCATATGCCATTAAAGGCAAAGAAGCCTCTCTTTTCTTCATAGTACCCACTTCAGGACTCCCTGGAAATATGTCAGAATGGTTGAACATTCAGACATCAATACTTTTAATCCCTTTCTCTGTTTCTTGAAGATGTTTGCTGTTTTATTTTTTCCCCCTCATTTTACTTGTTTTATAGTCATGGTCTTTTAATGGCACCTTATTCATCTAGTTTAATGCAGCTTATTTTTTTCCCTACTTTTCTCATACCATTCTTAGGGAAGGGAAAACGCACTGAATTCTGGTTTACCTAGTCTGTCTGAAATTCTTTGATTCATGCTTCATTATTAAATTTAGAGGAGGACCCATACTCCTGTTGGCAAAGTATGCTACTTGTATGTATGAAGATCAGTCTATGGTGGCCTTTGGTAGTTATTAGTCTTCCAGCAGGCCTTTCTTTAGCTGCCATTAGTGAGAGATACACACACGGGGGCCGTGGTGGTGCAGCGGTTAGTGTCGTCGCCTCACAGCAAAAGGTTCTCCCGTTTGATTCTTGGCTGGAGCGCCTTCTGTGTGGAGTCTGCATGTCCTCCTCGCGGTCGAGTGACGTTAAAGACATGCAGGTAGGTGTGTGCGTGCGTGCGTGAATGGGTGTGCCTTCTTTGAAGGTTGGGCGTCAGGCTGGCAACTGGGCACCATAAAAATCAACTGACAGTCATTAGCGGACCAACGTTCAGCTGTGGCAACCCCTAACCGGGAAAAGCTGAAAGACAAAAAAAAGTGAGAGATACACTCAGTCTTATCCATGTTTACCTTTGTAACGTTTGTACATGCTTCCTTGCCTTACTGGAGGGGAGATAACTAGTAGGTTTTTGTGGTCCCTATTAACGATGTCTAATGTAGAATGTCAGCCCCCTTCTTTTCCCTGGCAGGAAGAGAGGAAGCTGTCAGCCTCCCCCACCATGTACCACTTTCTCACCCCCCCCCCCAAAGCACAACTCCACTGTCTGTCATTTATCAAACTGTGGTCACTAGTCCCACAGAATCTCCTTCCTTTGGCCCACAACTTTGTAAGATATGATCTCTAAGTGTGTTCACAGTTCTTCAGGTATATTCTGTACCATCAAGCATAGGATTGTTAGAGCGTAGTCATTGTGCTAGCTTTCTTTACCTTTTTTGGACTATATTTCATGTTTTCTACTAACCTGGTGCCTCGCTCCAGCACCTATTGTGTGGGCAGCACTGGTTCAGTGATAAAATTGCTGTCTTGAATCAATTGCCAACATTGGTTCCATGTCTCTTTAGTGTTTGCATGTTCTTTTGTCTGCATGTGTGCGCGCCCCCACCGATTTTCCCAGAACCTGACTGGATGACTAACTTGACTTGCTGCACTTGTAAGATTTCAATTCAGCAGACATTTCTTCATGTGCAGATTTGCATGCATTAATTGTCAGTGGTGAATTTGACTGAATTTATGGTATAGTTGATTTACATATTAACTGTGTAGCATAATGTTTACCAATCCACTTTGGTCGTGGTTGTGCAACTATGGAGTTGGTTTATATATAAATTAGGAGTGTTTGGGGATGAAAAGCCTATATCAGGCTTTGGATGGGGTGAAGCCCCTCATATACAACATAATTGTGTTTTTTGTTATAGTACTGTGCGCAGATAGATGTGTGTTTATAGGAGGGTGGTAGGTTTTGATTATTTGGCATAATTGCAAATGTAAATTCTACAGTTTATATTTCTGATCATATTAATGTAAGTGTAAGCTCTGCAGTTTACATTTGCAGTCACTTTGTGCCACCATGTTATGTGGAATTCAGTTAAGTATAGTGATGTGTTATTTGCAGAGGAAATGGTCATCGTCAAATGCTTATTTAATATGATGTAAGTAGATGTACACATGTCCTTACACAGATATGAAGTGAAAACTTACATATACTGTCAAAACATGCATGTTGTATTTAAACAGTAGTATATGACTGTGTGTGTGTTGGGGTATGTTAAGATTTACCTACAGTTGGTATGGTCTGATCACGGGGGCAAAACCTGAGTGATAAAACAAGCCAACTGTGGGTAAATCCTGATAGACCCACACACAGGAATAGATTATTGCTGTTCTACAATAATAATATTTAACTCATTCTATCCAGTGGAGCTCTGAAAGTTTGCACTGTAACTTCCAATGGGTGGAGCCTAAGCTTTTTGATTGAAATGTGATGACAATTTGATTCTAACAAATGTTCATACCTCTGCAACCACAGGGTTTACTAAAGAAGTGTAAATGGCAAACTCTTAAGCATAAACTGTTTTTATAGTGGTGGTATTCTTTAGGTTCTAGGTCTTAAACTGGTTTTTATAAGCCAAAATAAACACAGTAGCTTAAGTTTGTAATATTTTGTAAACAACTTAATGTCTTCAAGTTGCACCCATGCTGTCAGCAGCATTCTGTATTTCTAGCCGAGAACTTTCATTCAAGGCAAAGCAACTCTGCGCTACTTGGTTAAGATAATTTAGAAAATTGCGACATTTATGACAGTATTAATAAATATACGAAATTCACTTAATCTCTTTACCCACACTAGACAGTGGGTCAAATATCAATGCAGATGTTTTTGCTATTGTGTAAGCTTTAAGATGAAATATTTTAATAGTTTGTATGTTGCATGGTTTTGGAATTATTAATGAAAATATGAACAAACAGTATTTGTTGGCTAGAGGTATCAGTATGATGCTACTGCAGAAACACCTAGAGGCATCATTAGTTGGCTGTAATGAGTTAACTAAGAAATTGCCTTGTTTTTTAAATCTTGATCTGATGTTGTTAATCTTCTTTCCATTCATCACTGAAGGGTTCGATTCCAAGCCCTCAGAACCAAGTCAGCCTATTACCAAGCTCGCGCCAGTCAGAAAAACACTTGAGCTAAGTCTCTACCCAGAATGTCCTTCGCCCTGTTACCTCAGATCTCGTTTGCCGCATAGCCATAAAACCGGGTTTCAGCTGAGCTCTCAGCTTAGTGAAACCTTTTTGATATTTGTTTAAAAAATTTTGGATATCGTGATATTTTATTAAGCGATTAGTATGTTTGCTGTTTCTTCTGTCTAACCTTGTTCTTTCCTCTCTACCCGTTGTTACCGTTGGTAAACTTTCAAGTACCATTGTTGGTACAGCCTTTCTTCCCTTACCCTTGTGGTATTTCTTAAATGCCATAGTTGGTATTGTTTCTCAGGTTTAACCTTTATTCAGGTGTTTCCCTTTTCTTTTCTACATACCAGTGTATTGTTATATTTGTGATTTTTTTGAATGGAGCTGACTTCATTATAGTTGAATTATACAGTTGTCCTGTGGTGTTTTTCTACCAAAATTTCGGATAAGAAGGGTACTTAAGGGTTTAATCATTGCACTTCTTGTAAGGGCAAGTTACATAACAGTGAATCTCATGATGACTTTGTATACTCTTTGGGAGTGGCCCACCTTTCGGTGCAGCCTCCATGTGACATTTGTCAGAGTTCCAGCCAATGCACTCTTAATGACCGCAAAAATAAACTCATTCTGAAAGGTTTACTCAAGTCTCCCTTCTCAGAGGTCATTTCTGCGATGGAGGTCTCAACCCCTCCTTCTAAGAACAAAAAAAGATCCCACTCTGTTCCTTCTTCACCATCGGGTGATCAGAGCAATCCTGGGAAATCAAAGGTCTCTAAGCTATCGTCTGAGCATAAATCTGTCTCTACGGCTCCGTCTTCTCCAGCTCTGACCATCTCAAAATCTTAGATACCAATGCCTGTTTTGGCACTGGTCCTGCCTCCAGCACCGATCATAGACCTCTTACTACTCCTATTTTGACATCAGCACCTGTAGCGACTTCGGCTCAGGGTGCACCTTCGATTACACCATTAGTTTCCATTTTGGAACCGACCGTTTTGGCTCTGAGCGTTGTACCGACCTCATTGGATTTGATTCCTTTACTTCCGGTCTCGAAACTAGAGACTTCGGTGCCAGCAGACCTTGCACCATGGACCCGATATTCCCCCTCCGTAGATCTGTTTCTGGGCCCAGCATATAGCCCATTCCTCTAGCGTCCTGACTCTGTCTGGAGTATCCACTAGCTCCACCAGGAGCCTTTCGGAACATGACGTGGTGTGTCTTGTAGACCAGCTGTTAGCCAGGGGTGATTCCCTCACTTTCTAAGACCCATCCACCTGCAGGAGTTGGGTTGCCTTATCCACGGACTCCATCTTGCACTCCTCCTTCGATCATCTCAGTTCCGGAGCCTTCTACTCTGACATCCTTCTTGAAACCCATCACCTCAGCACCTACGGTGCATCTCACTCAGGCTCCAAGTTTGTCCTTTTGGTCATCAGTTCCCGCTGAACCGGTCCTTCCTCAATTGGAGGACGGGCACGTCGGCCCGGGGTATAGAGTTGCCTCTCTCCTTAGTTCCATCCTCTGTGCCGATAACTGCATCGCACCGATCCTACTTGAGGCTCTATCCATGGGGGCGGGTTCATTGGAGCAGGGTGTGACCCCGGTCCCGAGGTCGTCTTTCTCTGTTCCGGGCAGGCCTGCCTTCCACACAATGGAGAGGGCTCTTGCTTTTGGCAGTACTCCTTTGATGTCAGAACCCCAGTTTTTATCCCCTGAGCTACAGCTGTTACAGACCACCCCCCCAGGACACCGGGCAGAAAAGCCGCAGGACACCCCTGTTCAGGGTACCCACTCTTCTGAGTCCTCCTCAGAGACCCCCACTGAATAGCTCCCATGAAAGAAGACGTGCAAGAGGAAGTACATGGACTCACCCGAGGAGTCCTTTATGGAAAACACTGGTTACAGTGATGGTGAGGGGTCACCATGGTCATCTCCTGATGTCTCCTTTGGAGACATCCTGGAGATTTTAAAGCAGAGATGTGACTGGAAGCCCTCCAACCCTTCATCTGAGGAGTCCATTTTCCTGCAGGCTTTTCACTCCCGGCCTTCAACCTCTTGGGTGACCCCACCTGCTGACGAGCTCGTCCAGCTCATGCAGCATGCTTGGAAGAACCCTTATTCCATTGAGGTGATCCCTCGGAGAACAGACAAAGTTCTTTCCCCTCCCAAGGAGAACCCGAATTGGTCCAAAGGGTTACCGGTTGATGCTATGGTGGTGGCGGTGCCAGCCACGAAAAAGGACTTGGCTGCGGAAAGTCCCGCTGTCCACCCGCCCAACAGGGAGTCCCGGGTGGTGAACAGACTTGGGAAGCGTGTTTTTGCATCAGGGTTCTTTTCTATATAGTCCCTGAATTATTTGGCACGTTTTACGAGGCTTCAGAGAGACTTGATCTCTGAACTCTCTGGGATGCCCACAGGACAGTTGTCTGGCTTCTCAGCTCGCAACCCTGGAATCAATATCCTACTCGTCCTTGAGGTTGCTGTCACATGCGACCTAAGGGGTGGCTAGAACAGCAGGTTTGGGCATTATGAGCAGTCATGCCTGGATGTGCATTTGTGACCTTGCGGATCCCTTCAAGTCTTCCTTTCTGAATGCTCCCATCAAAGCTTCATCTCTTTTTGGCTCCAAAGTGAAGGACACGCTAGCCAGGTGCGAGAAGATGGAAAAACCCTGTCTGCTATAGGCCTATGGTTTTCCTACCCTCAATGTACCTTCTCCAGGAATCAGAGGAGTGGGAAAATGTGGCATAAGAAATCTCGGGGTCCTTTCCGTGCTGCAGGAGGTGATAATACTCCCAGAGGCAGAGGGGGTAACACTTCCAGAAGATGCCCCTATAGAGACAGAAGGGGTCCTGTTAACCAAGGCTCCAGGGACTCTTTCTCTGGACAGCCTTATCAGCGCTCCTGAGGGACGGCAGTCGGTGGTTGTTTCTCTCTTCACCAAGCTGCCTGGCAATCTATCACCGCCTATCGTTGAGTGCAGAACATTATCACCAGAGGTTACACCATTCCCCTTTCTTATCAGCCAAAATTTCCATGAAAACTTCCCGACGTTCTATCCAGTCAAAGGGAAGAAGCAGCTTCAGAGATTATAAAGCTGTCTCAAAAGATAGTCGTCCAACCAGTCCCACCAAACCAGAGAGGATCCGGATTTTACTCTAGATTCTTTTTGGAGTAAAAAAAGACAGGGGACTGGAGACCCATTTTGGATCTCAGCAGTTTAAACAAGTCTTGTCACCCAAACCAAATTCCGGGTGGTCACGGTTCAGTCCATCCTTCCCTTTTTAAGAGAAGGCAATTGGATGTGCTCTATAGATCTCCAGGATCTGTATTACCACATCAAGATGGACAAACGCTCCAGGAGTCTGCTTCGCTTCCGGCTTGGAGCCAGTCATTAATAATTCTGTGCCCTGCTGTTCGGTCTCTCTACAGCCCCCAGAGTGTTCACGAAATGCATGATAGTGGTAACAGCTCACTTGAGACTAAAAGATTTCCAGGTGTTTCCATATCTAGACGACTGGCTCCTTACCACCCCCACCGAGCATCTTGTGGTAACAACATTGCACTATACTTTCTCTCTGGAAAAATTGTTGGGAATAACGATACAGTGGGAGAAATCAAACCTTACCCCTACACAACAAATAAGAGTTCATTGGAGCAGTGTTCAATACTCGGTCCCTGTCTGGTATCACTCCCAGTTCACAGACTCCATCGATTGAGGCTTTAACTCCGGGTGATACTATCTCAAACAGTCTTTACAAAAGAAGTTCTTCAGGCCCTAGGTTCTATGGCTGTGTCAATTCCAATAGTGCCTCTAGCAAAGCTACATATGCGGATTCTTCAGTGGCTCCTTCTGTGTAAATGGCTCCCGAACTATCACACCCCTCGATTACCAGATTCAAATAACCAACTTCTGCAAACAGAACCTGCTTTGGTGGATGAGGCCAGACATAGGTGTTTGGAGTCGCCCATTTCATCCCCTCACCCCACAGCCATTGTGACCACGGATGCTTCCCTGATCGGGTGGGGGGCCATTTCCAGGGAAAGACTATCCAAGGCACGTGGTCCACCTCAGACGCCCGCCTGCATATCAATATTTTGGAACGGAGAGCCATGCTGTTAGCGTTGCAGGCCTTCCATTTGGCTCTTCCTTCCGGGACAATTGCAATTCAGTCAGACAATATTTCAGTGGTCTGTTACATCAACAAGCAAGGAGGAACCAAGTCCTACCCCTATGTTGAGAAGCCATGAGAATTTGGCAGTGGGCAATAGTTCCAACCACTTTCTAATAGCAACGCATATCCCAGGGAGCTACAACATGATTGCAGACAAACTGAGCAGATGCATCCTCGTGCCCCACAACCCTGAGGTGGTGTCTGCCAGAAGAGTCTCAGAGCTGCAGGCATTGTGTATCAAGAGCCCCTATCTGGTCTTTCTTAAAGACAGTGTGTCACATCGGACTAACCCATCCTTTCTTCCCAGAGTAGTTTCTGAATTCTCCATTAACTAGACCATTGATCTACCAGTGTTTTTTCCGAATTTTGCCAATAGAGGAGAGTATTGCCTTCATTCCTTAGATGTACATAGACAAATGAGGTTTTACCTAGATAGGACCAAATCTATCCATAAATCTGAACAGCTTTTCATTTCTTTTTCTGGACCCAAAATGGGAGTGGCAGTTTCCAAGGTTACATTATCAAGATGGCTAATGGACTGCATACATTTTATCTATTTCCCTCCATAATGAACCCTTGCCAAAAGTTAAAGCTCACTTTACTAGATCTGTGGCAACATCTATAGCATTCCATTCCAGGGCTTTCATGGATGACATCTGCGCAGCAGCTACTTGGGCTAAGCCTCATACCTTTGAGTCATTACAAATTTGACCTGGTCTCCAGAGGGAGAGCTGCCTTCGGCTCAGTGGTACTCAGGAATGTTCTTCCATAACGGCCACCCATGGACCTCAAGGTAGCTTGGGTTTCTGCCCGTCAGTGATGAATGGAAAGAAGATCAACATCAGATAAAAAAGTCATGTCTTACCATAACATTCCGTCTGTGTTGTTCAGCTTCTTTCATTTATCACTTCCCACCCTCCTTCCCCCTCCAAAGGCTCCTGGGGGGATGCTTTGGTTCTAAGTGGTTTCCTAGGGTACTTGCACAGAAGTGGCCTCGACTTTGTTGTTTTCTTAGCAAACTTGATCTGAGGTAACAGGGAGAAGGGCATTTTGGGTAGAGACTTAGCTCGAGAGGTTTTTTTGGCTGGCGTGAGCTTGGTAATAGGCCAACTTGGTTCCAAGGGCTTGGAACCTAACCCATCAGTAATGAAGGATGATGAAAAACACAGATGGAACATTATGGTACGATGCAACGTCTTTTTTGTATAACATTGTATTAGTCTCCTTCCGCTTTTTCTTTTATTTCCTGACATACAGCATATACGTATGGTACTTCCATTCCCATACTTGCACATTATATCAGTGCAAGAGAAGCAATGGAGAAAGAAGCATCTCCAATGCATTTTTTTTTTTTTTTTTTTTTTTTTTTTTTTTTGTTTAAAAAAAATTATGGACATCTCAAAAATATGAGGCAAATGAGCTATTTTTTTTTTTTTTTTAGTTTACCTAATTTTTCTCTTATTTTTGGTGCGTTCTCAGTATAGAATGCTGTTCTCCAGCATGTTTATTTTTATTTAACATTTGTTTACCGGGAAAGTCCAGCTGGGACAGAGCCCATTTGCAGCGGATGCTTGGGGAGAAATGCTCCAGATGCATGTGTTTGAAATGTGGGAGGAAGCCGGAGGTCCCAGAACGGAACCCAAGTTAACGGAGGGTGGACAGGCAGACTCCGCACAGAAGGCACCCCAGATGAGGATCAAACCAGAGAACCTCTTGCTATGAGGTGACAATGCTAACCACTGCGCCACCTGCACAGTCATAGTCTATAGAGTTCTGGTTGCTAAATGGCACTTCAGTGGACAGAATTTTTTTCTACTGGTATATGTCCAATTTACAGTGGGTGCACTGGTTAAGCTGTCTAAACAGCATGTTTGTTTTTGAGTACTAATTATCCTTGGTTGTATAGTTAACCTTACCCTTTTGTTTAGGCCTGAAAAGAAACCATGGGCAGTCCTAATTAACCGGTTAAAAATGCAAATATACAGTAATCTAATGACCATCTGCTGCTGTCCCTGTTATGGTTAGTTGCTGGCTGATAGTATTTTCTGATGTACAGCATTGTATTTTTATTTAAATTGCCATATATCAGGCCATCATTGCAAATAGCTTGTATCCACCATTCTTGTTCCTAATCCATCTGCTTCCATTTTGGTTCAGAGGTTGTTAATAGGCTTACAGTTAGGGAGAAAACTGAGGAACCTGGCCTAGTTTCCTAAATGCCCCAAAGCACTGTCTGATTAAATGGTTTGCTCAAGGTCACACAGTAGGCAAGTGAAGGCAGAGGGAATGAAACCCTGAACCATGAGAAGCCGCTTGTTTACAGCTTGCAGTCATAATCCTCTATATTAACTGCCAGACATGTTTTTATATTTTTATGTTTTATTGAGAGCAGTGCAGTTTTCTTTTTGGCAGTTCTGCTTTATCCTTGACAAAACCTTGGAAAGAAATGTCCAAATTGGTTTTTTAGAATCTCACAGCTTAGATCTTTATTTTTGTATACTTTTTGCCCCTGTGTCTGCCAACCATTGAGCCCTTCCCCATTTGGACTTGAGCCATTCATTTCATAGTGGTGTGGAAATCGTCGAGATCCACTAGAGTGAGAGCCATCAGAGGGCAAGGGGATGTAGGCATCATTTAGGCAGATAAAGGGTAGTTTGCATGCATACTGGCATCCTAGCACTTTGGACCTTAACTTATTAGTTGAGCCTCACCCAGTGTGGGGAAGTGTGACCCACATCACTGCAGTGCCCACAACACCTTCCCTTATGCAAGTATATGTTCCTTTTTCTGTATAAAGATCACCATTAAAAATGTTTTTTATGGGAATCAGTAGTCAGTCTTGTTTGTTGACTGCAGCACCTCTGCAAGGTTTACAAGGAAAATGCACAAAGTGGAGAAACCGCACTTTGGGCATTGCTGGCACTGAAGGAATTAGAGCTATGCTACAAACCTCCAAACAGTCATCTACCTCACTGAGGTGGGACTTTTTCCCTAAGAATATTGACATAAATGAGCACCACAGTAAGGAGTTTGAAGAAAGGCCATCAAGGAGGAGTCTGGGAAAATGGAATTGCCCTGTGTTGCAAAGACCCAAGTTTGTCTCAGTGTAAGTCTGTTCTGTACCGCCTAGTAGGGGGTGTCTGATTTGTGTACTGACCTTTATCCCAAACTTTTAGAGGTGGAATCAAACAAATAGACTTGCCTAAGGTTAGTTAAGGTGCTAGAAACTTGGCTTTTAGTCTTCTTGAGTTTGATTCATTTTTTTTCTTTCATTTCTCAGCTTTGGTTTCCAAAGTTCCAGTCATCTTAACTTGTGGTATTCTGGCTTAGCTGGGAATGTTGTTGCAGTGCTCTAGTATAGCTGAAGTTGTCATAACTTAAGGATAAAATCTTAAGGCTAACAAATCTTATAAGCTTAAAATCAGTAAGAAAGAAATGTCTTAACCCAGATGTTCTTCGTGTTTCACTGTTGCAGTCATTACATTTGGGTTATCCTGTTGGCAGGTTGCCCTCAGTCGGCCTGAATTCCAAAGTCTTGGGTCCTGTGTCGGTTGCTGTCACCTCTTCCCTGACGTCAGTTCATCAGGGGTATAAAAGATGCAACCGACGCCATTGTATTCAGTCTTTCTTGCCGAGCGGTGCCCGAAGCAGAAGCAGTTCGCAAGTGCCAGTTGGCTTACTCCTGAGATTTTCGTGCTCGAGTTTCAGATCCGAAGTCTTCATTAAAAGCTAAGTACCCCATTGGGGAAACATTTTTCTTGCTCCAGACCGATGTCAGAAAAAGTTAATAATTGTATTTCTTGTGGGAAGCAAATATCTCATAAGGACTTTAATTCTTACTGTATTCCTTGCTTAGGCCCTGACCACAACGTTGCTAGTTGTCGGTTTTGTGCTAGTTTTAACCAACGCACTATTAAGCGTTGGTACGATTTTGCATTAAACTATTTTGGGCGTAGATTTAATTATACAATGTCGTCGGATAGCCATCCGACTACCGGAGTTCACAAAAAACGCAAAGAAAAAGACAGACAACCGAGATCCAAAACCGACGAAGCTTCTCCTAAGCAAGTCGCTGGTTCTCAGTGAGGCACTTTCGCAGCCCATGACGCCCGCTACTTTAGAGTCACAGGCCACTACAGACTCCCACGTGGAGTCGGCCAGGCCGCTGGAAACTCAAGGTATTGGAGCTTCGGAGATTATTCCCTCAGATGGGTCCGGAGCCGCTGAGCAGGCATCGGCTTTTGAGGGTGTATTCAGACCTAGACAATTATATATTACACCGACTCCAAAGACTAAAACACCTTTAAAGGCAAAGAAACAAGTTCACCAACCACAAGGACAGGCCTCCATGCCCAAAAAACAGATGCTCAAAATGGCCAAAGACTTAATTACCTTGATCAGGGGTTCCCATCCCCTCCTGATAAGAGGCCTAGGCAAGAGACAGACTATGAATCTTCAGATCAGGTTTCCATTTCTTCTGATTTTTCTTCTGATCAGGAATATTCTCTTCTCCCCTATGAGGATTCTGATGCTTAAGAATCAATTCCTTCAGCTTCTCCTCCTGAGGACTACTCTTTTTTGAGGAAACCTTGCATACCATGAGGGAGCACTTCCACTGGGAGAGCCAAGATTTTTCAGAATCAAAGAAAAGGCTCAGAGACTTACTTTTACTACCTCAACACAGGCCCCTAGCTATTCCACCTGTGTTGGACATTGTAGATGATGTGTTCTCGGAGTCTAGTCTGACCCCTGACTCTTTACCGCCAGCTCCTGTTAAGCCGGACAGATACTACAGGGTCCCTGGCTCTCATAAATTCCTTTTCAAAAACCCTACTGCAGACCCAGAAATTATTTCTCAGGGTCCAAAAGGGTTCAAGGCTTCTACTGCAAAAAACCCTACCCCCTCTAACAGGGATTCTAGGGCACTGGATAGATGGGGAGAAAAGATTTACACATCTTATAGTTTGGCTATAAGGGCCTTAAATTGTCAGTTTCATATGCGCAAATATCAGCAGTATATCATGACACTGCTTAAACAGAAAATGATGGCAAATTCAGAATGTGCAGAAAACAAAGAAATGCAGGATTCATTGCATGCAGCTGAAAAAGTTGGAAAGCATACTTTGCAATGTGGGTTTGATTCTCTGATGGCTTCCTGCAAGGCTGCTGTTACGGGGTCTGTCATTAGGAGGCATGCTTAGTTAAAGGAACAAAATCTGCCTGACCATGTTGTGATACCTTGTTTGGTGTTAAGGCAGAAGAGGTGTTAAAGAGAATGGAGGACAAAGCTAAATCTATGCAAGCAATCAAGGATTTCTTACAGGTACAGCCACCTAGATTTAGCAGACACTGGCCTACAAAGAATTGGTCCTTTCCAGTAACAGACAGACCTCAAAGGGGCAGATCCAGATGCCCCAGAGGCAGATCACAGCCGCAAGGATCCTACGGGTCTAAGCAGTGGTGTGCTTCTACCTCCAAAGGTGGAGAAGACAAATCACAATCATACAGGAAACAGTCCCAATGACTTCCCCCTGCCTGCACCAAGCACTTATCTTCTGGCAGCACCCTTAGGGGGAAAACTAGCACTTTTTTCTCAAAATTGGCACATTATAACCCAGGTCAAATGGGTTCTAGACATAGTGTCACAAGGCTACAAGTTTCATTACCATACCCTGCCAAGGGAAAACGGTTGGCCAGACCTGCCAAAAAATCAATGGGCAGAGGCTCAAAAACAAGTCGCAGCTCTCATGGAAATGAAGGCTATTTAACAAGTGCCACAGCAAGAGCAGGGACAAGGATTTTACTCGACTGTTCTTGGTAACCAGAAAGGCCAAAGCATGGAGATCAATACTGGACCTATCTATTCTAAACACTTTCCTGGATATACCAAAATTCAAGATGTTGACCTTACAGCAGCTTCTGCCCATGCTGGGCAGCAAGACTTGGCTCGTGACTTTAGACCTAAAAGAGGCATACCTGCATGTCCCAAGCAGACAATCATGCAGAAGTTACCTCTGATTCAAGGCTGGTTCAAAGCATTACCAATTCTCTGCACTGCCCTTTGGCTTATCTACTGCACCCAGGGTCTTCACAAAGTGCCTGGCACCAGTAATTGCTTACTGCAGACAAATAGGAATACAAATATATCCTTACTTGGATAACTGCCTCATACAAGCAGAGAACAAGGACATTCTACTACAGCATCTGACGTTTGAGATAATACTTTTAACATGCCTAGGGTACACAGTCAACAAAAATAAATCAAAACTAGTACCCTCTCAAGAGATAATATTCCTGGGTGCAAGCTTAAATACAACTGCCCAGATGGCTTATCTCACTCCAGACAAACAAAGGCAACTGACAACCTATTTAAAGGAAATGGCAACAAAGGCCCAGTTATCTGCAAGAAAAATTCTGCAGGCTTTGGGCTTCATGGCATCCTGCATCTTACTAATTCCATATGCAAGACTGCATATGAGGAAAATTCAGTGGTACCTAAAAAGTGTCTGGACACAACATTGCCACAGTCTGGAAACAATGATTACTCTAATTCCCTGCCTGCAACAGGAGTTTCGATGGTGGGCAAAGGCTTGTCACCAGAACAAGGGACAGCCATTCTCAGTACCCCCAGCCAGGCAGAGCCTAACGACGGATGCATCAGATTATGCCTGGGGGGGCACACATGGCAGGAAGAGGCATTCAGGGCACCTGGTCCACAAACCAAACGCATCTACATATCAATCAAAAAGAGATGCTAGCTGTTCAAAATGCCCTGGCAGCCTTCAAGGACCTACTTCATCCGGGACAACTACTGATAAAGACAGACAACACCACGGTCATGTGGTACATAAACAAGCAGGGGGGCACTCATTCTTATCCCCTGTACAGACTAGCCATGGCTTTATGGGCCACAACATTGACTTACCAAGTTCATCTGCAGGCACAGTTCCTGCCAGGAAAGGAAAATACTGTGGCAGACTAAGCAGAACCCTCATGGATACCCACGAGTGGCACCTGGATCCACAAGTCTTCAGCATGATAAAGAAATGGGGACGCCCAGACCTAGATCTTTTTGCCTCCCCTCAAAACAATCAACTAAAAAGATTCTGTGCAAGGACTTATCACAGACAAGCTTGGAAAGTGGACGCCTTATCTTTCAACTGGACAAACCTGTCAGTATATGCCTTTCCTCCAGTGCCTCTCCTCCCCAAGGTACTCCTAAAGGTCAGGCAGGAGAAACCAAAAATGATTCTGATTGCCCCAGACTGGCCACGCCAGTACTGGTATCCAATCTTAAGGAACTTGTTTCAATGCCCAGCCTGGACCTTACCTCAAATACCTCATCTACTGTCCCAGCAAAACAATCCGATTCTGCACAGCCAACTCAGGACCCTAAACCTGGCAGCATGGCGGATAATGTAGCCATACAAACCACACCTCTCAGTAAAGCTGTCATGGATGTCATTTTAGAAGCCAGAAGGCCTAGTACTACAAAATCCTATAATGGGAAATGGAAGAGATTTTGCGCTTGGAACCAAGCTCAAGGAACTGATACATCTGTCCCAAATAGTCCTCAGATTTTGCAATACTTAACTGAGATGCTGGACAAAGGCCTATCTTTTTAATCAATTAAAATCCATGCCTCTGCCATTTCGGCTCATTACGATAAAGAGCCACCACTCTTTTCTCATCCTTTTGTTAAGGCAGTACCTCAGAGGAGCCAAAAACTTAAGGCCTCCAAGGAGAACACCAATACCTGCATGGGACCTCAATTATGTCTTGGAAAAACTAACCTTACTTCCTTCTGAGCCAGCTGCTACTGCGGATATAAAATTCTTATCTTGGAAAACAGCTCTGCTCCTAGCAATAACTTCTGCAAGACGAGTTTCAGAGCTACAAGCTCTCATGGCTGTAGAACCCTTGAGCATTTTTTATGCAGACGGTCTCTGAGAACAAACCCTACATTTATGCCTAAGGTGGTATCCAGTGTAGCCCTTAACCAAACAATTCATTTGCCAACTTTTTATCCAAATCCACAGAACAAGGGGGAAAAAGTTCTGCATTCTTTGGACATACACAGACCACTTAGATTTTACTTGGACAAAACAAAAGTTTTCAGAAAGACAGAACAATTAGTAGTGGCATATGCCACAGCATCACAAGGAAAGGCGATCTCCAAGCAGACTATTTCAAAATGGATAGGTCACTGCATTCTTTTCTGCAACTCGCAGCATGGCAAACCAGTGTCTTAAGGGCATTAGGCCACATTCAACCAGAGCTGCAGCCACTTCTGCAGCCTTTCTCAGGGGAGAACCAACCAAAGACATTTTAGAGGCTGCTATTTCGAGTTCACTGCATAACCTTTACAAAACATTACAATCTGCCTCTTTACTCTAAATCCAGGGCAGGCTTTGCCACTGCAGTTCTGCAGGGCCTCATAGCCGCTCCTAATGCTGTCTAGCTCCAGCCCCCCCAACCATAGCTTTGGGACTCAACCCAAATGGTAATGACTGCAACAATGAAACACGAAGAACATAGTACAGTTGTGTACACTTACCATAAATGTAGATGTTCGAGTGTATTCACTGTTGCAGTCCAGGTTACCCGTCCCCCTTATTTTTGCTGGAATTTATCTTTACTTCTCTAATCTATACAACCTTGGTGGTGCATTTGCTTATAGATGAAGGTAAAGCTTATTCTGGTGCATGTATGTTTTATTTACATAATTTTTAGCCTACCCTTTTGGGGGCACCTGACATCTGGGCAAGAAAAACTGAATAAAATGGCGTCTGCTGCATCTTTTATACCCCTGACGAACTGATGTCAGGGAAGAGGTGACAGCAACTGATGCAGGACCCAAGACTTTGGAATTCAGGCCGACTGAGGGCAACCTGCCAGCAGGATAACCCAAATGTAATGACTGCAACAGTGAATATACTTGAACATCTACATTTATGGTAAGTGTACACAACTGTACTTTCTTTTGAATTCTAAGGTTATTAAGCAGATGAGCACTGCTTGGACAAACCTTTAGAGGTGTGCATGCAGGTAGTTTTGTCACTCACTTTCCCTGGTTGACAGGAGCAAGGTTTGCTGTTTTCATTTTTTCGTACAACAGCAGACCACATGCAAACCTCTGTGAAATTCTTTCCATAAAGAACTCATCCCTTCATCCTAACACTTTAAGGTCATGATAGAGATGGACAGAATGACATACTTGTGGACCACAGGGCATTAAGTATTTTCTTAACACTTCAGAGAGTATGCTCCCCTGAGCAGCTTGGGATTCCCTTGTTATATGCGACTGAAATGCCTCGCAAGGACGGCGTGCACGTTCAAAACCAACTGCATACAACCACAACGACCAGCAAAATACGATGGTAGGCACAAAAGGTTCAAAATCCTTTATTGGTTATAAAACCGGTTTCGGCCTCACAGCCTTTATCAATGGTTAAGCAAAAAAGAAGTTCAGTGTAGCACAGGTACTTACTATATTTATATTAGTCCCTCCTTAACTAAGAGATAATGGTATAGCCCAACCTGGTGGCTGGAATGTTCAAATACATATGAAGATACCGGAAACGGAATAAAGACACTTCATAAATTGATAATATGATGATATATAAATAGCATGTATAAATTTAAATCCAAAACATAATTTGATAACAAAACTTAATTGATGAAAAATAATAAATAGTACAAATATAGCCAACCATGAAAAATGAAATGTATATAATATTACTATGATATGTTCACAAAACATATTAAACAGTATTTTAGTAGACTGATCCGATCATGTTGGGCTAATAATAAATTCAAAAAGACGGACGCAATAAACATGGTAATTGTATGTAGCACTAACAAAATTATTGTATAAGAATTAAGTTAATCAAAGGTCAATAATTGACCAGTTGTGATATAACACCTACATAAACGTAATCACCAAAACCAAAAAACAACAAAATCATAAATTATGAGAAAACATAAGTTATGAAAAAAATATATATTTTTAAAACAATTTAAACATCATAAATCCATGATATTTAAATCTACAAAAAATAACATATTCTCTCAACCTGAATAATGTCCTGATATAGAGAGTGAATATACCAAAATCCAAACCAAAATAATTTATAAATGATCATTCAGGCCTGGTGGAAATAATGCATATCAGGACCTTATTCAGGTTGAGAGAATGTTATTTTTTGTAGATTTAAATGTCATGGATTTATGATGTTTAAATTGTTTTTAAAATATATATTTTTTTCATAACTTATGTTTTCTCATAGTTTATGATTTTGTTTTTTGGTTTTGGTGATTACGGTTATATAGGTGTTATATCACAATTGGTCAGTTATTGACCTTTGATTAACTTAATTCTTATACAGTAATTTTGTTAGTGCTACATACAATTACCATGTTTATTGTGTCCGTCTTTTTGAATTTATTATTAGCCCCACATGATCGGATCAGTCTACTAAAATACTGTTTAATATGTTTTGTGAACATGTCATAGTAATATTATATACATTTCATTTTTTATGGTTGGCTATATTTGTACTATTTATTATTTATCAATTAAGTTTTGTTATCAAATTATGTTTTGGATTTAAATGTATACATGCTATTTATATGATAATATTATCATATTATCAATTTATGATGTGTCTTTATTCTGTTTCTGGTATCTTCATATGTATTTGAACATTCCGGACACCAGGTTGGGCTATACCATTATCTCTTAGTTAAGGAGGGACTACTATAAATATAGTAAGTACCTGTGCTACACTGAACTTCTTTTTTGCTTAACCATTGATAAAGGCTGTGAGGCCGAAACCGGTCTGGTTATTATTTTGGAATATGTTTTATAACCAATAAAGGATTTTGAACCTTTTGTGCCTACCATCGTATTTTGCTGGTCGTTGTGGTTTTATGATTCCCTTGTTATCCCACTTGGTGGGAGGCATGTTCCTGCTCCTTGTTCATTCAGGATTTAAAGTGCTTATCAGAGGAGTGCTTTCAGTAGAAGCAAGCAGCAATGAACAAAATTGTGTTAGCCTCTTCCTTGGAGCAGATTAAAGAGATAGATGGAAGCTTTGCAGGTTACAAATTCCATCTCTTCATGTGGAAGAAATTGATTTAACCCATACATTCCAAATAGCCTATCATTTTCATTGCCATCCGGATTGAATGGTACTCCATCTCATCTAGTCCTCCATAAGGCAGTGTATCCTTTGGAGACACCCTCATGAGAATGAGAGAACCTTTTAAATGAGAAACAAATTAGATGTCCTATAAGTAAAGAAGGTGCTTCAATCATCTAGGCCTAGGACACTTTCTAGCAACCTTTCTACAGCCAGACTCCCAGACCTCCAGCCCAAGCAATTGGAGAAGTTCTGAAGGGTGCAACAGTCTCGCCAGTACTGCTACAAAAGTCTGGTATCACACAGTAATTTCCCTAGAGGTATACAGATGTGGTAAGCTGGTACCTTGCCTGAATATTGCCAAATTATATGGAAAGCAGGACCCTGCATAGATTCATTGAAGGAGTTTATGCTTTGAGCCAGTCTGATAAAGTAATAGATTCTCAGACATGCATTAAGTTCCAGTCCGGAATCCTGGCTCAAGTGGGAGGTTTGTATGTGGAATTTCAGAATAAATCACTAAAGTCTCATATCTTGAATTTTGTTCAGCTTTCCCAAAGTGTTGGGCAGTATATGATGTGCAGTGATGATTTAGTGGCTGTAAGTAGTTTCTAGACTGGCAGCTTACAGAGTCATTCATCTGACTGTACAGGTGTTAACCGAGGATGTCAAAGGAGAGCTTTTTTATACACTGTTAAATAGGGAAGTTTTGTTTTGGTAACCCTGACAGAAATTGTAAAAAAAAAAAAAATAATAGAAAACGGCAAAGTCATTCAGACAATAACACAGCTTTTTCTCTCCCACAGTTCCTCAGTGCAGCAAACATTTCCTTTCCAAGACTGACTGACTTCAGTTGCCAGTAAAAGATCAATAGATAAAGCCGAAGAAATGAATAGAGAAATGTATTTGGTGGATCAAGAGGAAGAACAAAAGTGTGAAGCTAGCCAGAAATGGCTCAGCCACTCACTTTGTGCGTTTATTTCTAGATTCCCCCATCCCCTGCATTTGGGCTGATTTATTGGTAGATTAAGCCTTTTCCTAGAGACATGCATGAAGCTAACAGCTGGATGTTGATCATCTTAAATGAAGGGTAGATAATAGAATTCAAGCCTAACCTACCCAGGGATGCCCCATACCAGATAACTGGTAGAAGATCTTGCCTGTAATTCAGTAGTTGCTAGATTGGAGGGATTAAATTTCTACTCCCACAGGGCAATTTTAAAATAGATGAACTATGAAGACTCCATTGTAGATGCCCTCCTGGTTTAACTCTTCCTCTGAGTACACAAATTCAGTATGCTCACATTGCAGTCACTTTTCCTGCTACTCTTCCTTCAGGCCTTTTTAAGCACACAGGATCTGAATGACACTTTCTTCCACATATTTTGAGCCCCCCCCCCAATTCTTTGAGTAGTGGAAATGATGTGAGAAAAGTAGCCCATTGTAACCCTTATAGAGCAGTTTTGGCTGCGACATTACTGATTGGTCAAAGAATTCCCTTCCTGCCAGGATTCTGTTCTTAAGAGTCAAGCTGCACATAGTCAATTCACTAGTATTCCATTTGTGGTTAATAACAAGTCACCATAGTGTATGCTGCCATGGGTCTGGCGGGTAGTGGGCAAGTCTTGTTTTCTAATCATTTTGTGATTGTCAAAGTGAAATTCTGTGGAATGTATGACGACTTTACATACCAGTTAAAAACTGCTTGACCATGCACTGAGACTCTCCTGCAGAAAACTTGATCGTCCCTGACGGAGAGCTCCCTGGTGACTTAAACCTGGAGGATTTGATGCTTGTCTTTCTCATGCAGCTTTTCTATCAAAGATGTACAAGCCATTCTGAAAGAAGTCAAGAATCCTGTCAAAACAGAAAGGACTTTCCCTGCAAAACTAAATGTATTGTCTTCTGTCTTGACAGGAATGGCAAGTTTCTGCAAAAAGATGAGTGTACATTTTGCTAGGACAGCCTTCACCTCAGCACCCCTTTTTTCAGTTTTGACCCAGGCTATTTAGATGGCCACTTTACAATCAGTAGTCCAGACATTCTGCAGGCACTATAAGCTTGATGTCCAGTCCAAGGATGAGCCAGGATTTAGAGTGGGTGTCTTCCAGGTTGTGTTTAGGAAATGTCATGAACAGCAAGATCCACTCCCCAGTCTTTATGGACTTGCACAAGACTATTTCCCATGTTATGACTGCAATTGCAACAGTTAGCTTTTTGATGAACATAAAGCAGTTGTAAGTCTGAGTAGTTTCCATCCTCAAGATGACTCTTCTGCCATCTCCTTTGCAAAAAACGAACTGTAGGCCAGATGACCACAAGTGTGTGTGAGGGTAGCTGTCATTCTAAAGTACCAAAATCTATACTTATACTCATGTGACACAGGCTTTGTGTGAGTTTTGCTGGGTGAAAAGAACTGCAGATTGTGTGGCCCAATGTCCCTTATGTCATATAGATGCTAAATTGCTTCTCTGATCATGGAACCATCCATCTGCACCCTAATGTACAAAAAAGCTCTGAGTCTGGCTGTTTGACAACATGTAAGCCTGTAGCTGATTCCACTATATTACAAATACTACTGCAGCAGTGATCCTACTCAAAGATCCATTGTTATAGTGTGTTTTCACATAACTTTACCATTCAGTAGCAGTAGGTATCTATGTAAGTCATTCAGAGTGGCAGCTTGGGACCACACAGTCTGCATCTTACAGCAGAAAGCTAAATGACATGGTTCATTCATTCATTGCCCACCCTTATTCAGTCATTTGAAGCTTTAGTCTAACTAGGCAGTAGTCCCTTGAGTTACCGTATCACCAGTAAAAAGTACTAGACTAGGAACACTCATCCTGGGATGTGCCCTTCCCATCTAAGTAGGGCAGGAAAATCTTGGTTGAGCCAGGGGTTTCCACTTGTATTATGTAGGAACTCATCTCAGAGCTGTGTGTCAAGCAGATGTTTGATGATTGGTGGAAGCTTGAATCACAGATTTGGGATCATACCTTTAAGGGCTATGGTCTGGCCAGTGCACACTGTGTCCATTGCAACTCATTCACATGTCTGCTTTAACCATACCTCATCAAGGAGTTTAACCCTGCAAGCAGGTAGAATTCGTGAACTTCCTCACTCTGGCTGTTAGGAGTTAGCAAACTCTTAAAACCATTGTTCAAAGATGGGCAAGACTTGAGTCCACATCTCTTGTTGTCTTTTCAGGATTTTCTCTGCTTTGGAGAGGTTTTCAGGATTGGATTGATTTATCTTGATGGGCCTGTATTATTTTCCGCAGAGTTTTTGAGGAAGTGGTATGAGGAGCATTAGTACAACCCCCTCCCCAAGCCAGTTAAGGATGTTATATGAACAGCTTGGAGGCACCTTTGTTGTGCCTTTTCTGAATGCAAGAAAGGGAATGCTCTTCACATGACCCTGTATGAGTGGTGGAGTGATAAACTAAGAATCTTATTGCATGGTCCTTTGCAATATCTTCAGTCCAGCACCAGCATAGGTTCCTGAGACAATAACACCTTGCCACCTTACTTACCTGAAATCCATTCCAAAAGTTTAGATGGATGATAGATAAGGTTTCTTTTCTGCCATGTTGAAGTTTAGGGCTATAAATTTATTCCTTTACTCCTTTCCATTTCTGCTTGGTGAAGAAGTCTCTGGAAAAGCTTCAGGACCATATAGAGAGACACTGACATTTACTTTTGCAGGAAAATGTCACGTATCCTACTTAAAGAATGATTTTTCAATGCTTTGCCTATGTCTGCAGGTTCAGATTTGTATGCCTGCAGACTATGGCATGGTTGGAATAGTCTTCCCTCAAGAAGCAACTCAGGAAAAAATCCCTTGATGCCAGTTTCCTGGGGGATGTGCTCTTTGGCAAACCAAAAGATGAGCTCAAGTCACCATGGAAAGGTGATTATAACTTTGAACTTTTAATAAAAAAAAATTGCATGGCATCTTAAGCTCATCTTTTGGTTGGTTTGTTCTTTTTTGTTGTGCTTATTGTCTGTGGCATATTGCTGATTGTCAGATGTGCTCTTTAGCCCACTCGAGACCTTGTTGATCTACAGAAATAGACCCTTATCTTTTTAAAGGGAGTTCTGTAATGCCTTTCTCACCATCTCCACATTTTAGTGTTCTAAGCCTGCCCAGCCATTAAAGTGGAAGACAGACTACCTTGACAGTCGTATCCCAGCCACTGCTAAGTTGCCACAGAGGACAAATTTCCAGATGCACCCTTGAAGTTATATTTCTGAATTGTGGCCATTTGAGAGGATGAGAGACTTTTCTGTGTTGGCACCAAGCTTGATTGCCATCAAAAGGGATCAGCAGGTTTTAGATGTGGCCACTCTTGGTTACATTCTGGGGCTCACCAGTCCACTCCCAAAAAAAGTGCCACTTAACTATCAGTCTGTTTCAGCAGAGGTATTAGCATAAGCACAGAGATCACTGTTCTGGTTTCAGATGAGGGTCTGCATTTTATCATTTCCCCCTTTCTGGTCCCAGAGTGAGCAAACAAGCGTTGTCCTGTTCCATATTTCATAGAATTCAACCAGTACATCCATTGCATGCATTCATTTTCACGCAGTCTTCTTGCAGGGTATTATCCCCTTGCTCCCACAGGGCACCTTGATGGTGGTATTAAGCATGAAATTTGCCATATCAGTATTTGAGGAACCATCCAAACAGTTCTTGTGGTTTGCTTTGCAGGAATATTACTTCCAGACCACTGTTGCCATTTTGGACTTTAAGCATGCAGAATCTGTGCCAGGGTGAGGAGGAGTGTCACATATTCCCTTGTGTGCTAGTCTTTAAGTAGCACTGACACAAGGACTCCCTGGAAACAACCCTGGAGTGGGTGCTTCAGTGGTTTCAGTCCCGCTGGGCCATCTTAATTTGGAGTATTTTCTTTTTGAGGCCTACTTAAAGGGTTATCTTTGTAAGGAATAAGATGAACACTGTAGTATGTTTCTTTCTTGCTGTGGAACACATCCCATGAGACCGTGGTCTAGTCTGACTGTGTGAGGTCATGCAGCAGGGTTCAGACTTGAACTCTGTTCAACCCTTTGTTCTTGATTGTTGCAACAGTCTTCATGTATAATTTTGCACATTTCAGAATGTAAGTGTTCTAATGTTCATAGGTAGGTACTAGGCTATTGGCCCTAGGGCCTATATAAGCCTAGCCAAATGGTACTCTGGCTTTCGCCACCCAAGAAAATTATTTTCCTGTGTCCCTGTTGAGCAGAGCCTCAGAAGTGATCCTCTGGGTAAATTTCCTATCTCCCATCCAATCATCAATATTTTTCTTGGAGTGCTAATGAGGAGCTTTGATATAGATATGTAGTTTATTCCAGAGTATGGGAAGTGTCTACGACAGGAATCTATCCCTCCAGCATGTTCTGTTTATTGTGGTGACAAGGTTTAGGTCCCTAGAGCGTGTAGCTCGGAGGGATTGGGATTTCTTTAAGTGGAGCATGTCCAACAGCTCTGGGTTTGACATAGCTTTGTATGTTAGGCAGAGATTGCCTCTGAGTAGGTGAAATGCAATGGAGTAAAGCTGGAGTTTTTTGATAGTCTGCATAGGGCATCTGTTTGAGGCTGTTAATCCTCTTTGTGAGGTATTTCTGCAGTCTTTCCAGTTGTAGTTGTCTTGTGAGGTACGTACCAAAAGGGGCGTTGTACTCTATAATGGGTTTAATGAGTGAGACGAGTAGAGGGTAACAATGACCTCTTTTTTTTCCTGAATGAGAAACCATTTGTGATGGTGTGCCATGTAGAAGGATTTCCTGAGTACAGTGCCGATGTGATTATCAAAGGATGACTACTGTCCATCTGTGTCCCAAGGTCTCTTATCACACTTTCGATGTTAAGTAGACTACCACCTATGTGGTAGTTAATGGGTACAGAGTTTTTACTAAAAGGGATGACGGTGCACTTTTTGGCATTGAGCTTGAGGCCATGGCTTTGACACCAGGCATCTGTCTTAGTGAGGCCCTTTTGTAGGATGTCCACATCATTAGGAGTTTTGATTATGGCTCCTAGTTTGCAGTCATCTGTGAACTTTGTTAGCCAAAGACCTTCTGTGTTAGCCTGTACTTGAGATAAGTAGATACCAAACAGGAGAGGACCCAGGACTGAACCCTGCGGTACTCCACTTGTCACTGGTCTGAAGTTGGATTTGGAGTCTGCTACTTTCACAGTGTGGGTTCTGTCAGTGAGCCAATTGACAACCCATCTTGTGACATAAGGATTTATACCTAGTTTAGTGAGTTTATCTATAATTCCAGAGTGGGGGGATGGTGTTGAAAGCCTTGGCGAGATCTAGATAGGCTGTGTGAACCACCTTACCCTCATCTACGGCTTTGGTGACCACTTCAAAGAAGTCAGTCAAGTTTAGGAGACATGATCTGCCTTTTATAAACTCGAACCGGGTAGGGTCCAGAGTTTGGAGATTACCAATATCATTGTTTATAAGTTCCATGATGATACGTTCCAGGCTCGTCAGGCTAATGGGGCAGTAGGTCCCGGGGTCTGTGGTGGCTCCTCCTTTGTGGAGTGAGATAACCATTGCTATGCACCATTCAGTGGGCACAAAGCTTGAGTTGAGGCTATGATTGAACATGGTACTTAGGTGGGGTGCCAGTTGGTGTAGAACGCAGCCTGGGATGTTGTCAGGTACCATGGATGCTGTGTTTCTGGCTTTGGAGAGTGTTTTTTTTTTTCACTTCTGCAGCCATGATTACAGGAACTTTGCATTCTTCCGGTATAGAGATGAGCCCTTTAGGAGATGAGAGGGGGTAAAGTTAGCACTGAACACATCTGCCAGGATGTTGGCAATATCAGTTGGTTCTGTATGTTAAGTTCCATTGTGCTGTTAGTCAGAGCAGATCTGAGTGTTGCCATTGAGATTCTTGACATAGCTATAAATGGCTTTGTGGTTATCTTTAGAATCAGTGACAATTTTGTTTCCGTAACTAGCTTTGGAGGATTTTATGAGGAATCTCAGCTTCTTACTGAGGCTGACCAGGGAGTTCCTCCAATCATGGGATTTTACTCTTTTTCTGCAACAGTTTCTTTCTTCTGTTGTAGAGTTTTTTATGGCAAGGGACCACCAGATTGGCTTCCTTTTTTTTGGAGAATAGCATCTTGGTTCTGTTAGGGATTGCACAATCCATGCACTCGTTTAAGTGCTTATAAAGTGCATTTATGTAGGATTCAGCAGTCATACCTCTATTGTCCGTCAGCATGGATGTCATGAAGTTTGCCACTTCTGTCTTAAGTAGCGTGAAGTTGGCTTTGGAGAAATATTTTACAGTGGTTTCCCTAATGGGGGTGGGATGTGGATGTCTAGGGTGATTAGCTTGTGGTCGGATCTGACCAGCTAGGAATTGACCTCTGGTGTGGGACACTGGTTGCCTATGTTGGTAATGACCAGGTCTAGGATATTGCTACCCCTGGTGATCCAAGGCATTGGAATTTATGAATTCCAGAAAACATTGAGCACAAGAGTTGGTACATCAGTAGTTTTCCCAGTTAATGGTGGGGTAGTTTAAATCACCCATTATTAGGGTGTTAGGTTGTACCCTAATATTTTCCAGTGTATCAAAAAATGAGGAGTGGGAATCCTGGGGCATGGTGGGGGATCTGTAGCAAGCTACAATTTGGATTGCGGTCTTGCCCAGGGTTAGTTGCACTTGGATAATCTCGAATGCATTATGCTGAGCAACTAGCCTGGAGGTGTGGATATCCTTAATGAATATGGACACACGGCCACCTTTAGTGTTTCGGTCCAGGTTAGGTGGCCGAAAAGTTTGGTATGAATTATAGCCTGGTAATGCAGGGGTGCTCTCTGGTGCCTTGAACCAGGTCTCTGTCACTGCACAGATGTCAATATTCTCCATTTTAAGGAGTGCCTCGAGTGAGTGCATTTTGAGGTTTAGACTTCTAGCATTGAGTAGCATTACCCTCAAATTTTGCTTGCTTGTACCTGTCACGGTGGTGAATTTGTCATTTGAACCTTGCCTAGAAAAGGCACTATAGGGGTGACAAGAGCCTTAGCCAGTATCCAGAATCCCAAGGGTGACTGGTGCAGGCCACCTTTGACAAAGCATTGTGGTTTGTCAATCATGTTGTTCCAGACATATACTGACTCCCCTTAGAATGACACCAGAAGCTTAGCCAATTGTTGAAGTCAATCATTTTGTCCTTGTACTGTGGTATCCTTCTGGGTGATGGCAGGATGCTACTCAGGGCTAGGGTCATACCTGCCTGGGCTACAAGATCGGAGAGCTTCTCCATGTCTCTCCATGTAATCCAGGGAGGTACATCTCAGGTCATTTACTCAACATGGACAATGACAGTCATATTTGTACTTGTGGAGTGACCTGAGTGTGTGCATTATGTGGCTGATCCTGGCACCCGACAGGCAGCTGACAGTAACTTTCTCTTTGTTTAGCCTGGTGAGTGGAACATCAGTGTGCCTGACTATACAGCCACCTATGACTAGAGTGTTGGGTACGTTGTTATGCCTTATGGGCTGTGGTTGAGTGGCACACTGAGCTTGTGGGCTGTGTGTCATTTGGGTTGTGTTGGGGGTGGGGGTTGCTTGCATTTTTGCTTTGGCGGTCCCTGTTGCTTGGGTAGATTTTTATTGAGAGCTTCTGTGAATGTAGGTTTGTGTTTTGTGTTTCTATGTGTGTGTTTTGGTGGTGTAGGTTTTGATGGACTATGTGATGAGTGCGGTGTGGTGCAAGTGTTTACCTTCTCCTCTTGACTGTCTAGTCCAGTCTTGGGTGAAGAGAGCTTTGCTTCCAGTTTGGCTGTATATGTGCATCTCTCTTAGGTTGTAGTGTTGGGTGGTAGGAGGAGAGGGTTGTCTGTGTACATGAGGTAATTGCTGCATTGCCCCAAGATGCCCAGATTCATCAGGTAGACAGGAGAAAACACCGGGAGCTTGACCCTTAGACATGGCTGGATAGGTAGGTGCTTATTTATTAAGTACTAAAAACTGTTTTCTTCTAGACAAGTGAGGAAAGGTGAGTGCTGTAGTAATTTGTAGCTTATTTAGTGCTTACAATGAGTTCTGAACAAGTGCTGAGCTCAAAGGAACAGATTTGAGTGTTGAAACCAAAAAACTGCCTAGTTCGTAGAAACAAAATTAAGCTAGATGGTTTCCCTCCAACACGGAAAAGCTTGGGGGCTCAGAAGCTTACAAACATTCCTGGATACAGCAAATATGTGTTTGGACTAGACAACTTACAGGAATGACAGGAAACAAACTTAGATTTTTTTTTTTTTCGTAAAGGGGAAAGGAGGAGCAGAAACTAAGTGGGTTGGCCTTCTCAGATGTTCTTCCTGGATTAGGTAGAATGAGGTAATGACACTAGACTGGGAGGGTAGGGGCAGGCAACTGCAAAGCCAAGTATAAGAACACATCAATAGGGAGGGAGGGTGGGAATCAATATGATATGCTCCTTGGCAAAACCCAAACAGATTCTCAATAAATGTAGACAATATCCAGTTAATACCTCACACATAGTGCAACTAGCTAGCAAAGTATGCAGCAGACAATAAAAGTGCTATAAATAACTCATAAAAATATGCAAAAAGCAGGATACTTAATGTTATATATTACAGATCCGAGTTAACTCAGTGCTCTTCCTCCGATTAGCTCAGTGTGAAATGGCAGAAACACTCACAAGTTAACTTCTTAGGTAACAGAAAGTTGAAACCTGAAACAACTTTAAAAAAAAAGCTCGAAAGAACCAGTGAGGTGCTTACTCCAAGCCGTAGTCCAGGTAACCCCAATCAGCCAATGACCATAAACAATCCCTTCTCACTGAAATGCAGTATGGCTTTGGCTAAACTAAGATGGCCTTGACATGTGCTCAGACACACAGCCTCCACAATAACTAGGCCCAAAACACAAGCCTGAATATGGACAATGCTACAAATACCCACACTATTTAGGTAGAAAAAAAACTGCAGAAATGTCTATCACAGCAGAAAAGCAGCAGTGAGCCCTTAAATGAAAATTGTAAACCGATAAAGGAGCAAGGAGACTAGAGAAAGCTTGTAACTGCAAACAAGTTATATGATACACTCCTTGGCAGGAAATCAGAACAAAAACCCGAACAGGTGCTTAATAAATGTAGACAATATCCAGTTAATACCTCGCACACAGTGAAACTAGCTAGAAAAGTATTTCAGCAGACAATAAAAGTGCTATAAATAACTCGTAAAATTATGCAAAAAACAGGATACTTAAAGTTCTATATTACAGATCCGAGTTTCCTCAGTGCCCTTTTGTTGTCAGTGGTTTCGGTCACACATGCGTACAGGCTGCCTTTTGAGGATTGTTACTGTGCCCATAAGGGATGAGCAGTCCCCCTTTGATGTCCTTCTTTTCTCATGTTGCAGTTTTCATAATTGTAGGGAGGTCACTGCCTACAGCACCTGACATCTGGCCAGTATATCAGAGTCTTAGGATCAAGGGTACGTGTGACGTTGCATGTCAGAGCCATAAACTGACGTCCACTATAAAGGTCACGTCTGTAGGTACCCACTTCAGAATTTTCTGCCACAGTGATCTCCGGACCTCTGATAGCCAGCTCCAGGAATCGGTTCACTCATTTGTTTCGGCCGTCCGATACAGATAAGTACCTTTTTGGGTTTGTTTACCTTTGTTCTAGCTTTTCAAACGTACATGTCAGCTAGGAGGGAGAAGTGTGCTTGTGGAAGACAAATTCCACAAAATGACACACACGATCATTGTTTGTTTTATTTAGGTGAAGGCCACGACCATGTGGCTTGCGACATTTGTAAGTCATTCATGTCAAAGACCCTGCACAGCCACTTGGCTGCCTTAAACCTTTACTTAGAAAACCAGAGACTCCAACGTTTGGAGGGTGGGGTAGGTGCCTCCAAGGAACTGCCTCGGAAGATGGTCAAAAAATTTAGGCCTGATGCCCATGCTGCACCTCAGGAGTCCAGTGAGAGACTCTAGGCATATGTTAGCCAAGGGCCCCATCAGACTTTGGTTTCACAACTAGAACTGGTAACTATAGTGGAATCCGGTTTGGCAAAAACACAAAGCATGTCCACTGAGGTTAATCAGCCATCAGCTCCCAGTGGCAAGGGGGAACCTCGGCTTGTGTCGTCGGAGGGCCCTACTCCTGCCATTCCTTCCTCCCAAGCATCTGCTCCAAAACCAATTAATCCTTCACTAGGACTGCCACTCCCTTTATCATCACCTACACTTGGTGTCCAAAACCTTGATAGACCTAGGGTTCACTGTGAACCAGCAAAAGTCACACCTGACACCTACTCAAGACCTGGTTTTCTTAAGGTGCAGGATAAAAACTAACCAGATGGCAGCCTTCATCCCCTGCCAGAAGGTAGAAGTCCTCAACCATTACCTTCAAACACTTCTCTCTCTCTCCAAACCATATCAGCTAGGGAATTCCTGAGTCTTAGGCCACATGGCAGTCTTGATCCCCGTGCTTCAGTTGGCAAGACTGCACATGAGAGAGTTCCAATAACTCCTGAAGAGTTATTGGAACCAACCTTCCCACCCTCTGGATATACTCCCCTCCCATGCCTGAAAAAAGAGCTGAAATGGTGGATGACATCCATCAACCTCAATCAGGGTATACCTTTGCAGATCCTACCACCCCTACAACACAATGGGTCCATATTCGGTAAACAAAAGATGTTAAGTTGTCTATCTCGCCTTCATTCTTGCTGGATGGGTTCGGAGCCGACCTCGGCTCCGACTCGGCCACTCTAAAAGCTCGAGAGTTGGTTCCACCGGCTCGAGGCTCCCCTTATATCCCACAATGCTAGGCGAGAGTTACCTTAGATCTCGTTTGCCGCTACAGCTTCGAGGTTGGTTGTTTCTACCGGTTCCTGGTGAGTACTATTTTCTAGTTGAAATTAGTCTTTAAAAACCCCTTTAATTTAATATATTTACTTAGTTTAGAGTAGGTTAGAAAACTTTTATTCCCTACCCAAAAAATTTCCGTTTCTTTTCCTCAAGAACCTTTGGTTCTTCCCTCGGGCCTATAGGCCTTTCCTTCCCTAGTGGAGTGTGTGTGTTTCATTATAGTTTAAAGTACTATTACTACTTTTATTGTATTATCTGACAGGGTATAACTAGTGTGTTTGTGTGTGTGTTTGTGTACACCTGTTCAGACAAAATGTCTAAAGAAGCAAAGGTCTCCGGATTCAAGAAGTGTGATGCGTGCTGTCAGAAAATGTCTCTGACAGACGCTCACACTTCTTGTGTCTATTGTCTGGGGCCTTTGCACCTGCAGGACTCCTGTGCTGTGTGCCATGGCTTCAGCCCCAGGGTCCTGCAGGAAAGAAAGAATAAATTAATTCTTAGAGGCTTACTCAAGCCAGAGGATTCCTTGTCTGTTTCAACAGGGAAGCCCTCTAAGGCATCTAGGTCTTCGGCTCCGGCAACTGAGCCGAGACCTAAGGTTTCTCAACCTTTGCCTTCATCGGCTCTGGCTGGAGCCGATAAGTCTCAGTCCACAGTTTCTGTGGCTCGGCTCGGCCGGAGCCGAGGTAATAAGTTCCGTGTCGGCTCCAACCAGACCTTCGGAGCCGACAACTAGGAAGAGGTCCAGGTCACCATCTCTTGGCTCCGTTCATTCGCTCCAGGATCTCCCCTGCTGTCTGAACGGAGCCAAAGGTCTCACTCCTCTAGGTCATCGAGGCTGTCGGATCATGACCTTCAGAGGGTAGTGAGTCGACTACTTAAGTCCGAGGCACTGGCCCAGATGCTTCAGAGCCCGACTCATCAGTCGATGCCTGCCCCGGTCCATCAACATATTCCTCCTTCGACTCTCTTGAGCTCGGGCGGGTCGTCGGAACCGAGACTGTGATTGCGTCGGAGCCGATACAATTGTCTTCGGCTCCGCTGCCTGCTCCGTTTTCTTCCTTGGAAGAATCTCGGCGCCAGACTTCCCTCGTCGGCTCGAGGGGTGAGTGGCATCGGACACTTGTCCGACCCCCTCTCCCTCTCGGGCTTGGCGCTGGTGAGTTTGGCTCCGACATCGCCTCAGAGCCATCACTGTCGGTGCCGAGGGGTTCTTAGCTTCTCGGGCGGGGACCTCTGGCTCTGCCTGACAGGGGTGCATTCGAGGTCATGCGGAGTGTGTTAGAGCCTGGCTCTACTCCACAGTCGGCTCCGTCCGCCCCTCCCTCTATGGTGCCTCAGGCTAAGTCGACTCACTCCCTCATCCCGGACCGCAGAGAGCCAGCTCCTCAGGAACCCCTGTGGGATTTCATCCTCTTCCGAGGCCTCTCCTGATTTGGCAGAAGAGCCCCTCGGAAGAGGAAGTGTAAGAGGAAACACATTGACTCACCTGAGTCCATCACGTCAGACACAGATTTGGATGATTCTGAGGGTTCCCCCCGTTCCCCTTCTGAAGATGTCTCATTTGCAGACATTCTGGAGATCCTCAAACAGAGGGGAAATTGGCCAGCCCTCAACCCTTCGGAGGACGAATCTGTGTATCTTGAGGCGTTTGGCTCTCGTCCTTCCACCTCCTGGGTGTCCCCCCTTGACCCCCTCATGCAGGTGGTTGCTAAGAAGGCATGGACGGCTCCTGATTCAGTGGACCCCACTCCCAGGAGACCCTCTAAGTTCATAACAGCTCCAGCAGACAAACAATTTTTAACAAAAGGAGTTTCTGTGGATGCTATGGTGGTAGCTGCTGCCACAAAGAAGGAACTAGCTGATCCTTCAGTACCTGTCCATCCACCTAACAAGGAATCTAGGTCCATGGATAGGTACGGCAAGCGGATGTTCTCCTCAGCGACATTTACCATGCGTTCGCTGAATTACCTGTGCCATTTCACTCGTCTTCAAAGGGACTTGATCAAAGAAGCGAGTGAAATGTTAAAGGATCCTACAGCTGCGGGTTTCCAAGACAAGATGAACACGCAGCTGGCTACCCTTAATTCCATAACCAACTCCTCCATGCGCCTTCTTTCTTACGCGGCTGATGGAGCGAGCAGAGCCGCAGGGACAGGTGTAGCCTTACGTAGGCACGCCTGGATGCGGCTATGCAATTTTGCGGACCCTTTCAAGACGTCTTTCACAAACTCCCCTTTTGATGGATCATCTCTCTTTGGTCCTCAAGTGAAAGAAACCCTGACTAGGTGCGAGACTGATGGCAAGACCCTTTCTGCCGTCGGAGTCCGTTTTTCTACTCCTTCCAGGCCTTACCCCAAAGGCCAGAAGGGTGGAAAGATGTGGTTCCGCAAACAATCTCAAGGGACTTCGCCTGACGCACAGAGTCGTTTTCCCACCAGAGGCAGAGGCGGGAATAACAATGGTAGATGTCGCCCTAGGGGTAGGGGGGGTCCGCAGAACCAGGGCAATCGGGAAGCCTTCCCTGACAAGCCCTTTCAGCATCCCTGAGGTGTTGCCCGACTGCCCATCTTCGGAGGCAGTCGGGGGAAGATTGTCACTGTACCCAGAAGCCTGGCTATCCCTGACTCAAGACAAATGGGTACAGTCCATCATTTCCGAAGGCTATTCTATCCCCTTTCTTCGCTTTCCAAATCAGTCAAAAAAATCCCTTCCAGATGTTCCACCCGCTCAAAGGGATCTAGCAGCTTTGGAAATTTCAAAACTGCTTGCAAAAGAGCAATTCAGCCAGTGCCAGCAGACCAACAAGGATCCGGAATCTACTCAAGGTTCTTTTTAGTTCCAAAGAAAACAGGGGACTGGAGACCGATATTGGATCTCAGTGTCTTGAACAAATCAATCAAGAAAACAAGATTTCGGATGGTCACGCTGCAATCCATCCTTCCCCTTTTGGGCAAAGGAAACTGGATGTGCTCTATAGACCTTCGGGATGCGTACTATCACATAAAGATGAACAGACGCTCCAGAAGATTCCTCTGCTTCAGGCTGGGAACCAGTCATTTTCAGTTCAGGGCCCTGCCCTTTGGTCTCACCACTGCCCCCCGGGTGTTTACCAAATGCATGGCAGTGGTAGCTTCTCACCTGAGACAAGGATTCCAGGTGTTTCCGTATTTGGACGACTGGCTCCTCACAGCTCCCACCAAGCATCTCCTTCTGATGGCCAGAGATTACACTTTTCGCGTTTGTCAAAAGCTGGGTATTTCAATAAACTGCGAAAAGTCTGTTTTGTCGCCTTGTCGTACTATTACCTACATAGGCGCAAATCTAGATACAATAAACATGTCTGCAAGGCTAACACATCAAAGGATATCAGACATTCACAAATTGGTATCACTCCTTCTCAACAACAACAGAATCAAAGCCAGGTTAGTTCTAAAGGTGTTGGGAATTATGGCAGCCATACCTCTCCTTCCATTAGCCAGATACCACATGCGGATCCTTCAGTGGATGCTTTTACTCAATGGTCATATCAGGAACTTCCAATGTCTCACACCATTGTGATCACGCAGGCGTGCAAAAAGCATCTCATGTGGTGGATGTCTTCCCCCCATCTCCTGTCGGGAAGACCTTTTGTTCCACCTCCTCCGGTTGCTACACTGACAACGGATGCCTCCCTGATCGGGTGGGGGGGGCATTATCAGGGCAGGACAGTCCAGGGCACATGGCAACCAAACGAATGCCACTTGCACATAAATGTTCTGGAGATGAGAGCAGTGCTTTTAGCGTTGCAAGCCCTTCAAGACTCTCTTCCCTTGGGAACAATTGCAATCCAGACAGACAAATATGTCTGTAGTGTGGTACATGAACAAACAAGGCGGAACCAGATCATATCCCCTGTGTCGAGAAGCACTCAGACTGTGGCAATGGGCGATTTCTTCTCAGCGTTTTCTGATAGCAACGCACATCCCCGGGAAGTCCAATCATATTGCGGACAAGTTGAGCAGAGCTATTCTCATGCCTCACGAGTGGTCTCTGAAAGACTCTGTAGTGAGAGAAATTTTTCTCAAGTGGGGTCAGCCTTGCTGCGATCTTTTTGCTACTCCCCAAAACAGCAAGTGCAGAGAATATTTCACTCTATTCCCTTTACCAGGCCAACCCAGCAGAGACGCTCTAGTCCAAGTTTGGCCCCGGGGACTTCTGTATGCATTTCCTCCTTTCCCACTGATCTCTCAAGTAATTCAGAAAGCTATCGCTCAGAAGGCCTCATTGATCCTCATTGCTCCTTACTGGCCTCGACAAGTGTGGTTCCCCTTTCTACATCGTTTTCTCTTGGAGCGACCGTGGAATCTGGACCTAGTTCCAGATCTTTTGATCCATCAGTCGGGTCAGTTTCATCGCTCCTACCCCTCTCTGAACCTCACTGCTTGGTTCCTCCAGTTCCAACCTTAGCCAGGCTTCCTCAATTATCTCACTCTGTTAGAGATATATTGATAGCTTCACATAAATCTTCCACTAGGAAGATTTATTTGAGTAAGTGGAAATGTTTCACATATTGGGCTCAAGGAAAGGACATAGATCCTTTCACCGCTTCCATCCAACTAGTCCTTGATTTTCTAGCTGAACTCTTCCATGCAGGTTCATCTCCCTCTATACTTAAAGTTCAATTGGCAGCTATTTCTAACTTTCATGTGGGTATTTCTGAATCTGCCCTAATGTCCCACAAACTCTGCAAAGCCTTTTTGAAAGGAGTTTTTCTTCTCAGACCTCCTATAAGAAATCCTCCTTCTCCTTGGGACCTAAATTTAGTTCTTACTTCTTTGATTCTTCCCCCTTTCGAACCTGCAGCTTCCTGTTCCTTAAAATTGTTATCATGGAAAACTCTTTTTCTGGTAGCTATTACATCAGCTAGAAGAGTTTCAGAGCTTCAAGCACTCAGTTGTCGTCCTCCTTATCTTTTGTTTCATAAGGACAGAGTATCCTTACGAACTAACCCGTCCTTTTTGCCTAAGGTGGTCTCGGCATCAAATCTAAACCAAAGCATTGACCTCCTGTCTTTTTCCAGAGTATTCCAATAGGTCTGAACAAAAATTACATTGCCTGGATGTTCATCGTCAATTGAGGTACTACTTGGATAGAACAAAACAATTCAGAAAATCTGATCAGCTGTTTGTCTCCTATGCGGAAAGCAGAAAGGGACTTTCAGTTTCAAAGGTATCATTATCCAGATGGCTAACATCTTTGATTTCCCTGGTATATGAAATTAGACAACAAAATTGCCTAATAAACCTAAAGCCCATTCCACCAGAGCTTTGGCTACTTCTTTAGCCTTCCAAGACAGACTGCCTATTGACACCATTTGTGCAGCGGCTACTTGGGCTACTCCTCACACTTTTATTTCTCATTATAAGTTGGATTTAGCTTCTAGGCATAGAGCTAATTTTGGTTCCACTGTTCTCAGGAGTCTGTTCCGTTAGGCCACCCGGGACAAGGTGCTAGGGCCGGTCCCATCCAGCAAGAATGAAGGCGAGATAGACAACTTAACATATAGAAGTTATGTTCTTACCATAACGTTCCATGTTAGTTGTCTTCTTCTCGCCTTCTTCTTGCCCCACCCTCCTTCCCCCTGGCCTGGACAGAACTAGAGGAGTTGTGATCGTGACCTCTCTTTCTACCACCTCTTTCTTAGGCATATGCTGTTCTGCATATTTCCTGGATCAGGATGTAGGTCACCCTTCTTTCTTCCTGTTGTTAGAGGTGGACTCTGTTTAGAGTTATTCTGTTACTATTATAAGCTGGGGTTAGCTTACAAACGAGATCTGAGGTAACTCTCGCCTAGCATTGTGGGATATAAGGGGAGCCTCGAGCCGGTGGAACCAACTCTCGAGCTTTTAGAGTGGCCGAGTCGGAGCCGAGGTCGGCTCCGAACCCATCCAGCAAGAAGAAGGCGAGAAGAAGACAACTAACATGGAACGTTATGGTAAGAACATAACTTCTATTTTGTCTAACTGGACGCTCACATGAGCGAAAATCCAAAAACTCGAAACTGCAATTGTGTGGGGGGGGCTGCACCCTCCCACTAAATATATATTGCAACTCCGAGATCGCACTACATTGAGGAAAGGGCAAATATTCCCATCTTCACTGTACCGTGATCTCACAATTGTGGTTTCAAGTTCCGCAATTTTCGCTCATGTGAGCGTTCTATTAGATAAACTTTCTTTTATGTAATATAGACCCAACACAACTACAAAGATGCTTCAGACCTGGATTGGGAAGCAGTTTTGCAAAACCACAAAAAAACAGAACCAAGTTCAAGGAGAGTTGTCCTCTCTCAGACAAAGGGATCACATCAATATCAAAGAGATGGGGCCCTTCTGTTTGCATTACAAACATTCCACCAAATTCTCCTACCAGGCACCTTGTAAGTAGTCACAGACATGAGTGTCCTGTGGTATATCAACAAGCAATGCAGGGACAAGGTCCTACCCACTTTACAGCTTAGCAATTCAGATTTGGTCCTTAGCAGCAAAACTACGTTCACCTGCAAGCAGTGTGCATTCCTTCCGCAGAGAATATGATGGTGGATGCTCTCAACAGAACTTTTGCACCCTCTCACTAATGGGTGCTTCACAGGGAGATGGTGTTGGATCTTATTCACAAGTGGGGTGTTCCGCAGGCAAATATGTTTGCCTCCTCCCAGAACAAGCAGATGTCGCTTTTGCACAAGCAACCCATATCCATAGGCTTGGAAGGTGGATGCCTTCTCTTTTTCTTGGGCAGAGATGTATC
Source organism: Protopterus annectens (assembly GCF_019279795.1). Classification (NCBI taxonomy): domain Eukaryota; kingdom Metazoa; phylum Chordata; order Ceratodontiformes; family Protopteridae; genus Protopterus; species Protopterus annectens. The sequence continues at coordinate 96,662,065 of NC_056750.1, read as the reverse complement.
TTTATGCTTTTCCCCCTTCACACTGATTCAAAAAGTCCTTCTGAAAATCCAGAGGGACAAACCAAAAATCCTGCCGGTGACCCCCTTTAAGCCAAGACAGCATTGGTTTCCCCTACTTCACCTACTAGCCAAGGGCAATCACCACAAGTTACCCCACCAAATTCAGCCTACTCACGAAAGACAGAGGATCCCTCATCCATCTTCAGGTGCTCAACCTCAGACTCACCCTATGTGTGATGAGTTCTGATCCCCTTCAGACACCTATATTTAGAGAGACATACTCAATGTCCTGCAGGAGGCCAGGAAACCTAGTACCAGGAAGAAACTATGTATCAATATGGAAAATATTTTCCAGGTGGTGTCTCAAGAAAAAGCAGGACCCTTTTCTAATTCTAGTACCCATGGACCATTCTCACTTGTGTGAGCTTCTACATTCAGGATTGACTTACTTTTCTTTTAAGGTACACTTGTCAGCCATCTCCGCCTGTCTTCCGTTGGTACCTCCTTTGGCATCCAGTTTAGATAAAACTCTTCTTAAAAGAGGTCCTCCATATCAGACCTCTTCATAAACCTATACTTCCTTCATGGGACCTTAATTGTGTCCTTGAAAAACTCACACTACCTCGATTTGAACCAGCCCACTCCGCATCACTTAAGATATGTACTATTCAGTATTGCTAGTAACCCTCACATCTACCAGGAGGGTCTCAGAAATCCAAGCCCTAATGGCTACCTCTCCTTACCTTATCTTCCATAGGAACAGTGTCTGCCTCAGGACTTATCCTTTCTTCATGCCAGATGTGGTTAATGAGCTGTCCTTGAATCAGACCATTAATCTTCCTGTTTTCTTAGCTCAACCTCAAAACTCTTCTGAAAGAACTTTACATTCTTGGATGTTCATAGACAACTAAGGTATTACCTGGACAAGACCAAATCCATTAGGACGTCTGACCAGCTGTTTGTCTCCTTTCATCCAAGGGCCTTGAAGAAGGCAGTGTCAAAACAGACTGTAGCAGCATGGATTTCTAAAGCAGTCTTTTGTTCTTTTGATGGAAAAGAATTAACTGCCAATGTGAGAGCTTATTCTACTAGGGCAGCTGCTTTTTCAGCAGCCTTTTTTTAGGAGTGCTGACTACACTTCCATTCGGGAGGTGACAACCTGGTCTTTGGTACATATGTTTACCAAGCATTACAAGCTAGATATGATTTCTAGGGCCAGAGCTGGATTTGTTAGGTCAGTTTTACAGGGTCTCCTAGACCCGGCCTCTCAGCCTACCTCCCAGGCTCATTCCTAAAGCTTTGGTACTCCCCTACAGTTAGGAATACTACAACATGAGAATAGAAGGACATAAATTAGTTGTGTAAGAACTTACCATAACCTTAGATGTCGTCCTCTTCCATGTTGCAGTATTCAATCCCTCCTCCTTACCCCCCTTCTTACCCTGTTTATCTTTCTGGTATGGCATTTCCTTGTCTTCTCTTCATCCAAACAGGGAACAATATCAGGCACATGCCTCTATAGGATACCCTCTTGCCTGGTGGCATACATGGGTCTGAAAAGCTTCCTTTCTTTTTGCTTCCCAAGGGTACTACTGTAGGCGGCAGTCATTTCTGAAGTGGGGTACATGCAGATGTCGCCTTTATAGCTGATGTCAGATTATGGCTCTCACATGCAATGTCGCATGTACCCTTGATCCTAAGACTTTGGTATACTGGCCAGATGTCCAGTGCTGCAGGCAGTGACTTCCCTACAGTTACGAATGCTGCAACATGGAAGGGAAGGACATCTAAGGTTATGGTAAGTTCTCACACAACTAATCTTTTTCTTGATGGGTCTTCCCGTTGTGCAGCTAAACATATTGTAGGTTCTGTTGATACTTGCTTTGCTTCTGGGCAGGCAGGCTAGCTTCTGCTGCCAAATATGGGCTTCAACACAGTACATGGCATGTAGTTCCCTCTGGAGAGGGGGGCTCCACATTTGCCAGTTGAAGCTTAGATCAGTCTTCTTAATCCTTCAGACTTTAGAGCCAAAACTGCTTCTAGAGCAACTCTTCATCCAATCACATAGACATACCATTGTGTGATGTAGCTAAACAAGCAGTGGAACACCGGGTCATGCCCCTTGTGCAGGGAGGCAGTGTTTGCCTGGCCCATCTTGTTATACCAGATATTCTTGTACTCATTCCTGTCATTCCTCGTGATTCCATGTTTCAGTACAAATTTTTTTTTTTTATGGGGGATCCAAAACTCATTTATTTGCCCTTTGGTGACTGAGAAGTGATACATTACTTGTGCTTCTGTTCCCAGTAATACAGGATGTGTAAGTCAGTGATGATCCCCCTCAATGGGGTGAGAGCATACTCTTGCCATACCTCTTAACTATTTAGACATTTGCAGAATTTCCAGATTTTTGCCTCATGTTTTTGGTCTATTTCTCATAAAATTGTGGTTTTCTGGGAAATCAGTGGCAAGTCATTGAGGACTGAAGTCAGAAAATAATTGCAGACAATCGAGTTTCAGAACCCATATCCTTCAGAAAATTCAGGCTACTGCAAAACCTGTTATTGTATCAACTTTCTAAGTTTGTAAGTGCAGTATTTAGAAAGTGTCCCTGTTTTTGGGCCTTTGTCCCCCCTTTATTTGTGACTTTGTCCTTATTTCTTGTTCTAAGAAGTTGAGACATATGTATACCCTTGGGCTGGACTTGCATTGCTGACCCACTGATTTTGTTGGATTTGCTGCTATAGTCACAGAGGTTATTGAGGCCAATATTAAGTGTTCTGCTTAGCAAGTCATTGCCACCAAATAGAGAAAAATCTCAGTTTGCATAGTAACCAAGTATCATCCCATATTGTCGTCCTACAGATGATCTTGACTCATGTCAGACACCTGTATGATTTGGGTCTGTTATTTTCTAGTCATTGTATATGTGCCAGCTGTTTCAGCACATCTTGACTTTGAGAGTAGAATTTGGAGCCACCAGCTGCTGGTCAAGTACTTGTTTTGAGTGCTTCATCCCAGCCTTCTTATGAAAGAACACCAGTTCTCTGATAGATTTGCACTTAATGGTGATAGCTTTATACATCTCCTGTAGAGTCTGTAAGCTTGGTATCATTGCACTATTTCTTGTAAATGCTTTTTCTGGTTGTCATCCTCTCTGCACATTATATTATGGAGCTTTAGGCTCTCGTGTAGAAAGCTACACTTTGACTTTCAAAAACGTAAGCTTATCCCTTAGGACAAATTCACATTTCCTTCCAAAGGTGGTTTGAAGGTGCACTGAACCAGTCTGTTCATTTCCCTAATCTGAGAGAGAGAGCGAGCACACTTCCCACCTTAGATATGCACAGTCATAGGTGTTACCTGAATTTGGTGTTAAATTTTTGAAAAGGTGGTTCAAATGGTTTAGTTTTGTGTGAAAGGTACAAGGCCAAGCATGCTGGATTGCCAGCTACATTTTCTTTTTTCCATCAGGTAGAGCACTATAACTGCTTGACTAATGGTGTACCCAGTAGTCATTCCACTAAAGGACTTGGTTGCTTTTGGTGTTGTATTCAGAAATGCCTCCACTGCAGACATTTGCACAGGGGGCATTTGATATTTAATTGATAACTTCACCAAGCATTAGTGTAAGCCTTTATATGGGAAAAGTTTACTTTAAGACTCAAGTTATCTGAACTGTGTACAACTTTCTTCCCAGGTGGTTACTACTGGAGATTCATCCCATCCAAGGGCATAACAGAATATCAGATGTAATGTATGTTCTTAAAATATCACTTGATCTGCTAGAGAGGTCTTTCTTTTTCTGCCTTGAAAAAGGCCTCTTCGAAACTAATCTGTTAAAGCTCGTAATGCAGGCAAGTTATATATGTGTGTGTTCATTTTAGCAATGTATATATCGAGTTGTCATAAGTTCTTTGTAAAAAGATGCTTGCTAATGATATGGAGTCACATTGCAGGCTTGGGATAGTAATTAGTGGTGGTGGTGTTGATGATGAATACAAGAAGAGACTCATCAAAGAAGGTCCTATTGTTGCTCAGTTGGTACAGTTAGACAGGGTCTGTTGTTTGGATGCTGTTGCACCTGAGTAGAATCTCAGTACCTTATTCTCTGATCCAGTCCTGTGAAAATGTACAGGGTTTTAGCAGTGTGCTGGGCAGAGCTGACCTTGTGTCCCCTTCATAGACCTTTGAATCCATAAAATTATCCTGCATGAGCTGCTGACTTATTTTCTTGATCTTTGTTTTCTCTGTACTTTTCCTAGTTTGAAATAATAATTTGATTGTTTCTGCCATGTTGAATTGGTATACACTGAATGTTGTTTGTTATAAGTGATTGTGTGAAACCTGTATTGAATGAAAGGTAGAAGTATTTTGTATGAGGGGCAAAACATCCACGCTATTCATACATGGATTCTGTTCCTCCTCAAGCTGTTAAATGCTTTAACCAGCAGTGAGGTTGCTGCATCTTGAGGGTACTAAGAGACTTGTCAGTGTGGAGACGCAGACTTTTATTGACATTTGGAAAGTGATTGCTTGATCCATTGCACTACTGGCATCTAGCAGAGGTTTAACAGCAAATAGCATAGAGGGGTGTGGGCACGTTCACCAAGTACCTCATTTGTGTGCTATAGTAGTTGTGGAAGTACACAAGTCACTGGAAAAGTGTTTTGAATTGCAACTACCAGATTGTCAAAGACCAATGGATATTAGCCCAGGAAGAAGCCTGTGATTGCCTGGATGGCATACCCTTGCAGTGGTTGAAATTGCCAGTTAAGATTGCAGAGCTGATAGTTAACCTACTTTAATTCCGGTCTATGGAACAAGAATCTCTCCATTACAGGTTACCTGATAAACACAGATGCACTGTTTAATAATATTTATATATTCCATTTGCACCATCTTTATTTACAAGAAAATAAATGAATGGATATTTTACTTGAAAGATATGGTAAAGAGGAAACTTACCTTTTATGAATGTCTTGACCCAAGCAAGATACACAGTTCTGTACATTTGTACAAAAAAGTGTAAAAAAAAATTATCTGAAAGGCAATTGACTTCTGTTTGTCTTTGGATGACCAAGCAGTTTGTGTTTTGTTACCTATTTTATCCCCCAAATAGTTTAAGTGCTGTCTTTACTCCATTGTATAAGATGATCTGTGTCTCACTCACTCTCTGTTTCCTTTTTGTCTTTTTCTTATTTTTTCATGTGTACCTACCAAAATAGATGTCAAAAAATTACATATATGAAGTCAGACATGTATACAAAGTTTAGGCTTTCCATTGTTATTGGGATCTCCAGTTCTAGATTTGTCATTTTCTCTTTTTTTATTGCACCCATTGGTTAGTTTAGTACCTTAAGTTTTAACCTTCCTCTATTAAGGATTCCCATTAATTTTTGTATTCATTGCAAGTTTTGATACAACTTCATATTAGAATCACCTTATCCTCATCTGAATTCCACACACTTGGATTACTTAACAAAAGAGTGGAGTTAAACTAATGCTCATATACATGTGTATTAATGCCCACTGATCATTATCAGGATATTTGTTTCTGATACCAGTAGCTGTAGTTTAAAAATGTTTCTAGTCTTTGCTGTATTTGATGGGCTGATAAGATCAGATGTCCTAGGAAGTGATAGCTTGTCAAGGAGGTGGCAACTTAAGGCTTTTTTGGTGCTTGTTCCCTTGTAGAGATTGAGAGGCACTTCTCTTAACTGTGGGCAAATATCTCCTTGACTCATCAGTGAGAAACCTAGTAGAAATAACCTAATCATCTAAAGGAAACTAAATACATCATCCAAAGTACATGTGTGAATTTCCGGTAGTGGTTGGAGCAATATGCACAAGTATTGATTTTATTGTTTGTGTAAAATCTTTCTGGGGAGGAGCAAAAACTGCTGCCAGGTTCCAAGATGTACTGAAGGGGGCTATCCCTTCTTACCAGCATACATTAACAGATATCTCAGTCATTTGCAGGAAGAAAAAAACAGTATATCAGTATGGAAACAGCAATAGATAGCAAAAAAATGGGGAATGTTTGTGTGATACTTAAATGATCGTTTTAGGGACAGAGTAAAATGGATCATTATCCATCAATGTTGCATATTTTAAGATTCATTCATTTGCTCTTTCAGTTTATTTGGGACCACAACATCTTCACTAGACCTATATTTACAAACTGTGAAAGCAGTGCTACAGCAGGAGTTGATGAGAGTTGACTTTTACAAATTTGTTACTAGTATGCAAAATTGCAACATTTTTTATTAAACTGGAAATATAGAATATTTATTTTGGTAGTACGTTTGTATAAGCTACAGTGCTCAAGAGATGGCTCTGGATTTGGTGCCATTATTGCAGTTTCCTTTTGTACCCGTGACATTTGTCTCTATGATCATTATCACTATGGTTTGAACCCAGAAGACGGTTTTCATCCCTTTTTCTGTCTCTGGACTGGGTCACTGTCACCACATGCTGGGCTGGACCTAGTTCTTAAGGAGTAGTTAATGAGCTAAGCTTCCCAGGGCTTTATTTTGTCATGTATTTTTTTTTTTACTTAACTGTGAAATAATTACCACAGCATGTAAACATAGTACTTAGTTTTCATGTTTGATTGCAAACATTTATCTTTAAGTTGAAACATTTAGAGATTGTTTAAGAAAAACAAGTACTGTTTTTTATGGTAATCACTGAAATGTTTTAATAAAATTGTGTACAATATGTTTATTTCTGTTGTAGAACTGACTCCTCTAAATTGTGGCTTTCAGCTGTGCTGTATCATTTACTAAAGGCTGTGCAGTATTCTATGTCTTTGGTTAAGGGGGTCTTTTTTTCAGACAGCTGGTGGTGAGTAGTGGTACATACTGTTTCTTTAAGCTCATATTTACTGTACATAACATAATCTAGCTTTTCTTTGTGCTCTTATTAAGATGATCATCATAAGGATTATTACTTTATGCATCATTTTATTTCTGCAAGCCAATGCTTACCCATCTGGCCTGACAGCCAGAACTTTTTTTTTCAGGAAAACATCTTTATTGACAACTTCAGACTTTCAGTATATTTTACAGTCCCTTTGTCAGACATCATGCTTGGTGTACTAAAATAAAGTAAAAGGACAAAGATTTTTTTTAACAGTTTTACTGTGCCATTAAGCCAATTACCTGTCTCCATACTGTATCAGTTATTTAAAAATCTTATAACAGAACGCTGTATAACTGATCTCAGCAACTATTTAAATGTTTGGGTGGGGATGCTATTTCCCAGTTATGTGTAGCCTTTACTTGTAGAAATTCCACTTGAAAATCACCTTAAAGGGACAGCCCCAGAGATTGTTTTGATTCTGGTCTTTCTTTACATTTTCAGTCTATTCTTCTGAGCATGCGCTAGTTGTGGCTGTGGGGAGTTAGGGAGGTGTGCTTACAGGAAGGTTCAATGACATTGGTCAAATTCCACCTCAAATTGCAGTTCTACTCACAACAGCACTTACTGAGTCATTAATTAGTTTCACCTGTGCTTTTTATCATCAAAAAAAAGTACCTTTCAGGATTTTTTTTTTTTTTTTTTTTTTTACCTTGCAGGAAACTGCATGAGCAATGCAAAGCTCAGGTGTTAGTTAACAGGACTTCAAAGATGGCTGCACATTGAGTAACAGCTCAACTCTCTCTCCCCCAGTTTGAAAACAGAAACTCAACAGAGAAGGCCAGTGGACTTTTATGTTCATGGATAAATTTCATTCATTAGTTAGTAAGTGTACTACCTAGATGCCAGGAAAAAAGAAATACATTGCACCTGGATGAAAATAATGCGGAAGAAAAACTGACTGGGGAAAGTTCTGCAGCTGTTAAAAAGCAATGCAACTTCCAGTAACCTACAGTAAGATATAAGGCAACTACACACAGACCTGGTTAAAATAAATGAAACCGTGATGGAGCATATCTACACCAGCAGCAAACGTCTGCAAAAAATGGGAGAAGCTGTAAATAGGTATTCATGTGAAGTGATAAAGCTGCAAAAGTCAGAGACTAAAACGAAGAAAAGGCTGGCTGAATATGAGACTGCTCAGGAAGAAATGCTTCAAAAATAATAGAATTAGATGACAGAGCATATAGGGAAAACTTTTCAGCTGTACAAGAAAATCTAGAAGGAATAGACTGCATTAATTTTATGAAAGCACAAATAAGCAACTGGGCTGGTATTCCACATCAAGAGTTGTTAGTTGAAAGGGCACATTGTGTGTATGCTCCAAACCTGGCCATGAGAAAGCAACCTAGATCTTTAATAGTAAAGATTCAATCCTACCACCAGAAGGAGTTTATTCTGACAAAACTGTGGCAGGACGACAAAATACTAAAAGTGGGAGGCAGCAGTGTGTTTGTGGAGATTACTCATTGTAAACCAGGCAGAAGAAAAGTAAATTTATTCCAATATTCAGGCAATGTCGAGATGCAGGTGTGAGATTAAAACTACTGTACCCAATTGTCTTCAAGGTATTCTTCCCTGGAGGGACAAAATCTTTTTTTTTGATGAAGTACTTACTAAGGAGGAAATACAAAAGTTTGCCCAAAAACGTGAGCTGTGAAACAAGATCAGATTCTGATTCATGTTCTTCTGGTAATGAATACCACAGAGGGACTGTACCTGTGAAAACTTTTCCACTGCTTCAACAGAAAATGTTGAAGAGAAGGAAGGGAGGACAAGAGTTGACTAGAAGAATCAAGAGTATGTTGGAAATTAAGCAGAGATGAGATTTGGGAGATAGAAGTGAACAGTAATAGAACTAGTAACTTAATGTGAGGTTACAGTGCAATAATTATATTTGTGAAATATGACAGAACAATAAAATTTGCAAATATTGGAACTTTTTAGATTGTGCTAGACTTGTGGGGGAGCATATGCCCTATTAAATATAATTAATTTTGACAAAAAATGTTTTGGGGAGAGGAACAGAGAGGAGAAAGTTAAATGTAAGTAAAGAAAACATTTTTTCTTAATAGTAATATTTTGTGGTGTATGGTGTGTATTGTTTTCTTTGCATACTATAAAGTAAAATTTTGTCAGTTATTTTTAAGAGTAATGGGGATTGAAAATGGGTGCTACTGTTTTTTTTTTCTTTTTCTCCCTTCCCCCTCTCCAGTTTTAGGAAATGTTGGCACTGCAATATAAAAAAAAGCCTTCTTGGAAGATCATGACAAAAGAAAAATTAATGTGCTTTTTCTCATTCTTACATGGGGGAATGACTGGATTAAGTTCCTTAGATTGCTATATTAACACATTTTAAGACAAAACAAGTACATGAAGAATATTGAATGTTATGACAAACGAATATATGCTTAGTAGCATTTCTACATCTGACTGTCATGTCTCCATGGAAACAATCAGATAAAGATAAATTGACTGGTTCTTGTGGCTCCATGGTGACAATCTGATAATGAGAAATTGGTTACAGTCTGGTGGAGAGTGGCTGGGGGGAAAAAAAGAAAAGAGAAACTGGGAAGGAGATGATGTTCTCTGAAAGCATTCAGGGGTTTTCCCATTTGGAAGAGCTGTAAAGATGAGACAAAAACAGCACTCAGTTGAAGCACAGGCTGCACCATGCGTCTTAGCATGAATAACATTTTAGGTTAACTTGTCTGAGTGTGTGGCTGTCAATTTAAGACATTTGTTCCTATTACGAGGGTAAAACCTCAATTTTTGAAGATGTGCATAGTTTTGTGTGTTAGTATTCAATTTAATAGGTTTTAGGGGGGTACTGGGGGTTGTTTTTTCTTTGAGGGCTTTAAATAAAACAAAATGTTTTGTAAGAATTGACATAGGCTCAAATGGATGTGACAAGAAGCAGCTATATAAAAGTTCATCTTGCTAAACAGTGCATGCATGTAACAAATGCTGGAACTAGACATTTAACAAAAAAGGTGTTAGACATAAAAGGTGGGAATAATAACTTAATACAATTATGATTTATATAGTATCTTTAAATGTTAATGGTCTCACAGATAAAAACAAAAGATAGTGAACTATATTAAAACGTAGAGTGCAAATAAGCTATGTTAAAGCAGACACACTTAGAACTGAACATGTGAATTTGATAAAGAAAGGTTTTCAGGAATATCTCAGACAAAGAAAACAAGGAGTACTTAGTAATTGCAAGAGGAGCTCAAATAGTGATAAAAGAGGATAAAACAGATAATGTCAGATTTGTAATAAGAAGCTACTGGCAAGGGAGGAGGATTACATTGGAATGTATTTATATCCCACCTAAAACTGCTATAATAGAACTTAAAAAAATTCTGGAAGATATAATCAGTTTTCAGCAAGGAATGTTATAAGTGAGAACTGGAATTTGATTTGCAGCATTGAATATGTCCACAGGCAGAATGGAAAGTATAACAAAGAAGGGTAGATTTTTTAAAGAAATTTATGGAAAATCTTTGGCATGGAAGATCTGAATTCAGTAATAGGAGTCAATTTACATATTCTCCAAGATATAAAAATTGGCCTAGGCTAGAGAGAATTTACATTTCACAGGAACATGTGCATTTAATTGAAGGTCTTGATATGTACCCAATAACACTTCTGGATCATGTGCCAATAATTAAAAAAAAAAAAAAACAGGTTAATTAAATACAAATGACACACTGGCAGTTTCCCACCTATCTGTTGAAAAGAGAGAAATTTAAGGAATGGGTGGTGGAGATTATTCAGGAGCTATTCATGAGGATAGAAATTACTTATGAAAATATAGCTAGGGAGTGGAATAAAATTAAGGTGGAGTTTAAAAATATGATAGCAATAAAATAAAGGAAGCTATGGTTAAGTAAGTATTTAGAGGGACTGAAATATGTTATAGTATTGCTACAGAATGCTGAGCAGAAAATAAGGGATTGCTTTGATAATATACACAAGTTTAGAAAGATTACTGTTAAGCAACTGCTTTTTGATAACATTAGAGTACAAAAACTTTTAGCACAAAGACTCAGGCAACAGAAAAAAGAAAGTGCTATAGCCATGTTTAGGGAACCTGTAACAAGGAAGGTAACGAGATCCTGTAGAGGTATTGGAAATATTTCAGAAACTGTATGAATGTCTGCATAAAGTAAAGAAATATGGAAATCAAGAAAATGTACAAATGGAAATGTTTAGAATAATTAAATATGCCAAAATAAGAGGTAGATGAGGCTCATTTACTAATAGGGTAGGAGGAGATAAGCTAAAAAATTGTGATGTATAATCAATCTACAGGAATGTCCGCATGAGTATATGGTATTCCTGCAGAAGTTTGGAAGCTAGGAGGAAACAACTGAAAAAGAACTTTAAGGTTTTGTTTAACACTGTTTAAGAGGAGGAAAAGTACCAACATCCTGGAAGAAAGCAGTGGTAGCTGTAATACCTAAAGAGGGTGAAGATCCATCAGACCCAGCTTCATACAGGCCCATTTTAATACTAAATGATTTATAAAGTCCAAATATTTAATATAGTGTGAGCACTTTCATAATCCATATTACCTCATTAGACACAAGTAACAAAAACATTAAAATCAAACTTTAAGTATAACATACATAAACCAGTACACCAATCACAATTAGCAAACACCCTCTAAAAACCATCATTAATTAGAAGTTCCACAAATGTGGAACTTGTATGTTCTGCGAATTTATAGATGAAACTAGATTTTTGTAGGCATCCTGATACTAACCATTTGTGGTAATTAAGGGTTAGGGCAGACTGTAATACCAGTGATAATGTATATGTGACCCATTGTGTTGTCTGTTTCCAATTTTATGTGGGGAAGATGAATTGCCTTTTTAGGGAAAGAATTAGAGACCATATTTATTGTACAAGGATGGGGCATGATTAATATTGCCTTAGCTAAACACACCCTTTCAACGGAGGGTATACATACTTTTTTATTTCAGGTTCTGCATGTTCAGATAGAGAAAAACAGGATGTGAAGCCTTGTAAATACAACTGAAATGCAGAACTCCAATGGATTTTATGATTAGGGGCACAGTGTGGATCAAGGCTAAATGATTCCCCCCCCTTAAGCCTGTTTTGAAAGGTAGAAAAGTAAAATGATAGTGTCCATGAATTTTACTTTATATCTCTTAAGTTTTAAAGCACTTCTAATTAATGATAGCTTTTGGAGGGATTTTTGCTCATTGTGATTGGTGTATTGGTTTATGTATGTTATACTTAAAGCTTGATTTTAATGTTTTTGTCATTTGTGTCTGATGAAGTAATGTGGATCATTCTGAAAGCGCTCACACTATATTAAATATTTAAATTTTATTAGTGCCTTTTTGCCGTCTTCTGTTCCTGCTTTTTCGTTGTTTCCATTGGTTTGTGGAGTTACTCTCAGTTCTTTGGGGACTGTCATTTGTGAATGATTATAAAGCGTGTTCATGTCTGTAATAGTTAAAAGAATGAAAAAAGTACTGCTAAAATTGATAGATATGGATCATTGTGGTTTGGGTAGGCAAACATTTGACATTAACTGAACTTTGATGATCCAGAGAGAAGCAGAATGTAAGAAAATACCATTGTTGTTGGTGGGTCTTAATGGCGAGAAAGCATTTGACAGAGTAAGTTGGGACTTTATGAGCAGGACAATGGAAGCATTTGCATTTCCTGAAAAAATTATAAGGTTGATTAGGAGGATATATGAAAGATCTGGGATGAAAATTAAAGTGGGTGTGGTCTTTTCTGATTTCTTCTTGAGCAGAGGAAACAGACAGGGGTGTCCTCTTTTCCCTTTGTTTGCTTTATATTTAGAACCATTGGAAAAGAAAATAAGAGACTCAGAAATTCAAGGATATAATTGGTAAGGTCGTCAAGAAAATCTGGCTATATTTGCAGACAGTATTATTTTGTACCTGACAAAACCAGAAAGAGACATTACAATGTTGTGGAACATTTTGAGACCGTTTAATATATTTTCAGGATACAAAATTAATGAAGCTAAAACAAAAGCAATAGCGGTAAATTATGTACATACACACAGAAATTGGTTTCAGCAGTGTCCTTATTGACGGGGACATGATAAAATGAAGTATTTAGGAATATGGATTAAAAATGATTCTGATGTGGATAATACAAAAACTGAGAAAAAGTAAGCTTTCTTATATTTGTATGGATATTAAGATAAAAGCAGTCAAAATGTTTTTAGTCCCTTTCGTCTTCTACACAAGTCAGGCATATTTTTATCAACCAGAGAAAAATTTGTGGATAGCAATTAAAGAGCTGAAGGACTTTATTGGGTAGAGGAAGATGGCAAGAGTCAAGTGCGATAAGATGATTCTTCTAGTATAGACGTGTCCAACCTGCGGCTCGCGGGCTGCATGTGGCCCTCAGAGCTCTTCCATGCGACCCTCAACCTCTAACTGCAACATGGATGTACGCATGCTCCAAAATACTTTTTTTGTTTTGTGTTTTTCGCTCCCGTGACCTGTAACGCTAATGTTGGTGTGCACATGCGCCAAAGCAGCTTTCTAGTTTTGTTTTTGAGCCAAAAAAGGGTCAGTGTGTTTACTCAATTATTTTGCGCCGAAAAATCAGTGTGTGTGTTGTCGCTGAAGAGGGACTCATATGGATTTGCCACTGTTGCCTTTGAAAGGGACAGCAATTACCTGTGTTAATAGGTAAGTACGGAGTGAGTGAGTGCATACATGAAAGCAGAATTGTGTGCGTGAAAGTAGAAGGAGTGTGTGTGTGTGTGTGTATGTATGTATATGCGTGCATGACAGAGAGAGACGCATGCGCAAAGAGGCTAACAATGATCAGTCTACCTACTGAACACAAACAAGTTAGCTCTTAAATATATCATACATTATTGAGTACACTTTCATTAAATTGTGGCTTTCCTGACTGGGAGAGTGTTTTATTGAACATGAACTTATACCTCTTAACTGTATGGATTTTCAAAGAATGTCTGGATTTTTGCCTCATCTTCCAATTTGTGTCTTTTGCTTAGGAAATAAAAGTAGTCATCCAAGGTAATGCAGTTCCAAGGAGTAAGAATGAGACAGCAGTCTAGGGTTAATGGGTCAGTAGTGGACTGACTATGTGGAACTGTTGCATATAAAGTTGTATTGTTTTCTCAGACAAACAAAAAAGCACCTAGTACTGTTTTTTCATTGGTGGGTTCTAAGCAGTGGTAGATTGGACAACAGTAAGCATAGCTTTGGCGGATCATCAATACTGGCAAATCAAGTGGGCACAATGTCATTTTTTAAATGTTGGGGATTTTAGTGTGTATGTGTGTGCTTATGTGTTGGGAGTGCTGCAACAATAGATGATTATTAAAGACAGAGACTTAACGGACTGTGGAGAATATGTTTCTTTGTTTCAAAACCTAATGCTTGGGTATGCATGCCAGAAATAGATTTTTTAAGACATAGCTTCTTGCCATTTACAGTGGATGGATATTTACATTTAATGGACAATGTATTAGTGTGGGCCTGTGGGGTTCTGAAGGGTGCCAAGTCTACCACTGCCAATGTCTTGTAAAGTGACCTGGAAATGGATATTGGGATGTTACTGAAAAAATATAGTAAGTGGCTTTAGTTTAATTAAACAAAGTGTACTTTCAATTTACAGGCCATAATTTAATTTATTTCAGGTAATCCAGATACTGGTAGATTGTATACCATTAGACTTAATTAGGGAGAGCTGTCATTCTGGGGAAACAAGCAGCCCTAGTTTCAGTGAAAGCTCTGTGGTTGCTTGCAGGTAGGAATTTGCAGGATATTGATGCAATGTGTTTTATTTATTATTTTTAATGCATTTGTCATTTCAAAGCATGGTTTTCTTTGATGCAAAAGAAGGCATGACTGAATGAGCCATATAATGTTTAACTGACAATAATGGGATAGAAAGATTATAAGTGATGTATAATGTTTGCAGCTACAGTTGTTTCAATGGTGTCTGTGATGCATAACTATTTTTGGGCCTGTGTCCCACTTTTATTTTTCGCTTTGTCCAGATTTCTTGCTCTAAGGTTGAGAGGTATGGTTCCATACTAAATCAGAAGTTGTATTTACCTTGGAAGACTTTTCGGCATAATTATGAAAAACAGATCCTTTTTAATATCTCTGCTTATTTCTAATATAAACTGCCATGTAACCTTGCAAATAACCTTCTTATTAAGCTAGTTTACTTATTTTGGAATTGACCGGTATGATTCATCTGTTCAGACATAAGCATAGAGTGCTAATGTGACTGTGATTTCTTGCAGCAGTCTGTGGTTTACATAATCACAATAACTTTTCTGTGTTTCTGGGTGTGTAATCATTTTAATAGTTTTAAAGATGTTTTTCAAAAATAAATAAATATATAATAAATAAATAATCCTCTCTACACTTGCAGCTATTGACAAAGTCTAGGAATTTGTTTTTTTCAAAAGCGAAGGTCAGCATTACAGCTCAGTAAACTGTCAGTCTGCGAGTAACTTCCACACAAATTAAAATGTCTGTCAAATGGCTTTAGATTGGAAGGAAGTTTATTTTTATTTATTTTATTTTATTTTACATTTGTTTACTGGGAAAGTCCGACTGGGCACAGGTCCATTTTCAGCGGAGGCCCGAGGAGAAAAGCTCCAAAAATAACACAAAACAATATAATACAATACATGAGAGAGAGAGAGACAGCAAATTATGGATGTAGTACTCGTACAATATGACAGAGATTACATTTCATAACAGTGAGAATCATTGAGATACAGAATAAACTTAAAAACATTTTTTTTACAGTTATAATTACAGCAAGGCAAATATCAATGAGTTAAGTTTTTAGGAGAAAGCTGTTTGTACATAGCTGAATATAATTTTGCAAATGGAATTCTTAGTTAAACATGCCCCTCTTCTTGGGCAACTAGATTTGAGTAACTAATATTAGATCTTAGCCATCCAGCTGGGAAAGGTTAGTATGTGGATTTTCCATCTGGTTTGATGAAGTTTATGCTACTTACCCAAGGACTACAGTTATGGCTATCCAGCCAGCCATCGTGTTGCTGAACTACACTGTTTGATAATGAGAAGAGCTGTTTACATAAGTTGAAGGTTTTTGTGTCAAGAACCTGTCCATAAAAAGTGGCTTGTTTATGTTGCAGTGAAAGCTGTGGTCTTTGTAGTAAGCGTTTTAAGTATAACCAGTATTTCTGAGGTAGAGGAAGTCTCTTAAGGCAGGATCTTTCTTAGCCTGGAAAGCAAGCCAGTGATGAAATTTATAGGGGCCAGTGAGAGACAGAGGAAAGCAAGAAGCTTTTTAGTCTGTTTGGATAACTAAGTGAACTTAGTCCTTTGACCTTTTTTGTCAGAAATGATTGTAGTCTTTCTTTTGGCAGGGTGTTTTGCTGAGGCACATGCCAAAAGGGGCATTGCACTCAATAATGGCTCTTGTAAAGGAAGAATACAGGGATATTATGACCGCCTTGTCCCTGGATGAGGTACCCTTACTAATGAAGTGGGCCATGTAAAAAGCTTTCCTTACAACAGAGACAACATGGTGGTCAAAAGTCAGGTTTCTATCAACCTGGGTGCCTAAGTACCATACGACGTATTGCGTGCTTACAACATTGTTATTAATGTGATAATTTGTGGGGACATCACTCTCCTCAAAGGGGAAGATGATGCATTTTTTGGCATTTAGCTTGAGGTCATATTTCTGGCACCAGTTATTTGTTTGTGTGAGTCCCTCTTGTAGCTTATTCAGAATTGTTTTATTAAGTCAGTAATGTGAATTCTTTGCTTTATTGCAAATTTGTTGGGTTATTTTTGTGGATTATAGTATTGTAGGACTGCTGATATTGACATTTTACATAGCTGGAGTGCTGGAATGGTTTTCCCAGTGAGAAATGCTAGTGCTGTAGTGAATATCTGTTTATTTGTAAAAAAAATAATAATAAATATATATATAGATAAATAGATATTAACAAAGATGTTAGAGTTAACTGTTAGATTAGAGAATTAGAATGAGAATTTGAATTTTAAGGCAGATATTAGGCATTTATTACATTTATTCATTGTTCAAATGCACCTACAGTACAGCCAGGAGGTCGACTGTGGTCTTCCGGAGCAACGAAAGAGTTAACTATATGATATATTTTATATGCGGCCCCAAGACCATTTCTGTTCACTCAATGCGGCCCCAGCAAGCCAAAAGGTTGGACACCCCTGTCTAGTAGATGAGGGCAGATTGGCATTACCCAGTTTGAAGCAATATTTCAGAGCTACACAGTTAAGGCTGCTATACATGGCACAGGCAGAAAACTATAAATTGTCATCTATTCATATGCTGCTGTATACATAACATCAGGGAGTTTGCCTGTGGTGAACTCAGGTCTGTCTGGCCATTACACAAAAGTTATATGCTACCGCTAGGGTGCATATGATGTCCTGTGCATCCTCTTGGACATTGGTCATAAACGGACGTCTGGTATAAAGCGGATGTCAGCACACACCTTCTTCAGAACTTTTCTGCCATCTGTCTGACTGCCAGCACCAGTCGTCACTCTTTCGGAAGAAGTTTTTTCCAACATCCGACTTCAGATAAGTACCCCATAGGGGGTTTCTAATTTTTTGCTTGCTACTGCTTTAGGTTATATGTCGGGTAGGAAGGACAAGTGTGGGTGTGGAAGGCGAATTGCACGTAAGGATTCACATGTGCTCTGCCTAGGCTGAGAAGATGACTATACCATCTGTAGTATTTGTCAGGACTTTGTTCCCAAAACCCTTAGAAGACACCTCGCAGCTTTGAAATTATATATTGAGTATCAGAGACTTAAAGGTTTAGCTTCTAAGATGGAGCACTTGGACGAGCCCCCAGTCAAGAAGGTGAAAGTGTAGGCCTGAAGTGACTGCAGCACCCTCCACTCCAGCCATACCTCTAGAGGCTAGTGAAAGCCCAGAGTCTGAGCTGCAGTCCTTGGGGCATCTTTCAGCAGGAGACCCAGAGGAAATTAGTTCTTGGCCCGAGGTCACATCCCAGAGGAAATCTCAGGAACCCAATTTGGTCACCGAGGGGGAACCTAAGCTCGTAATTTCCAAGGGTCTGCATGGGGTGTCTCAAATCATCTTGTGAAAGTCCATAGCCTCTGACATTGTGGAATGCAAGCCAGTGTCAGTCCCTCTTGCCCTCCACCACATCTCCAAATCTTCTCCACCAGAAACTCATATGAAGAGGGAAAAAAAGACATATTTCTCAGCCTCTGTCTTCTCCAGCTGTCGAACTGCCTCTGGATTGGCAGGTCTTCTCCCAAGGTCTTCTTAATGCCTTTCTCACCTTGTGTCAGAGCCCGACTCCTACCTAGGCCCATACGGCCTCTATCCCCAAGGGACATGCCCTCGGCATCTCCTCAGAAGAAGAGGATTCATCTGAAGATAAATTCCTTACAAACTCTTACCAAATTGCTTCTCCTCTGGGATATGCTTCCCCAGAGGAGGAGTCCAATTGCACAGACTCCCCAGGTCAGGAACTCCTCTTTGGTGAGACCATCACAAAAATGCAAAACTTCAAGTGGGACAGCAGCCAAGTCACTGAGACCCCAGAGAGATACTATGAGCTACTCCAGTTGGAGTCTCCTAGCACTTCTGCAGTGCCTCCTGTACACCCTGCCTTTCTGGATGCATTTGTGGTTACATCTAAAAACCCTGATTAACAGCACCCAAGCATCCAGACAGTTTCTGTAAGGTGCCCAGGGGAGCAACCTTCCTCTACAAAGCCCCATCTGCAGACCTGGCAGTTATTTCAATGACCACTGACAAAACCTCCAAGTTACTTCTCTCCACCTCTCTACTGCCCTCTGATAAAGAGAGCAAAATAATGGAACATTTGGGGAAGAAAGTTTATACTTCTACCCTAGCAGTAAGAGCTATCAACTATCAGATGCACATGGCTAAGTATTCCTGGACTTTTATGGCAAATGTTGCCAGACAATTGGGAGAGCTCCCTGATTTCCCTGCTAAGGCCAAGATTTTCTCTGTCTTGAATTCCTGCACTCAAGTAACCAAGCACTCCATCAAGTGCAGCTACAGTGCTGTGGAAGCCTCAGCAAGGGCTGCTGCCTCTGGATCTGTCATCAGTAGGTACTCTTGGCTAAGACTGCAACCCCTCCCTGATGACAGCAAATCCTGGCTCCTGGATGCACCTCTAGTCAACAAAAACCTGTTTGGTTCAGCAGCTGCTGAGTTATTTAAGGCCCTCCAAGCCAAAGGCAAGGAACTACAGGAACTGAGGCATAACTTTGTCTCCCCAGTTCCACATTTTCAAAGAAATTACCCTGCTAAAACTTCCTTTGTGAGATTCTCAGCTAAGAAAATCCAATCTAAACTTAGAAAGAACCACAGGGAACAAACATCATCCAGGTCTATCTCCTCTACACCCTTCTCTAAGCAGTCTTTTCAAGGAAAGACTGGTAGTCTGTGACAACCAGGCTCTTCACCTGGACACCCCTCTTTCCATGCACCTCTCTCTGTCCCTCCTTGCTTGGAAGCAAGTTACTCAGGACTCCTGAGTCCTATCTATTATAAAGCAGGGATACTTCATGACTTGGGAGCCCAGACCCACTCCCAAAGGCATCTCTCAACCACCTCAAGACCAAATTCCAATTTTCCCCCAGTCCTGCAAGAACTTCTTGCTCAAGGAACTACTCAGGAGGTCCCATCTATTGCACAAGAGGAAGGGGATTTTAGTCCAGAATCTTCCTGGTTCCCAGAAAAGAAGGTCACTGGAGACCTATCTTGGACCTATCCCACCTCATCACCTTCCTCAGAGTTCCCTCCTTCCGGATGTTTTCTCCTCCTACCCCTGATTCTTCCTTGGACTTTCCTAGTATCCTTGGATATAAAGGATGCCTACTTACACATTCCAATCCATCCACTTCTCAGAAATTCCCTCTGCTTTTCAGTGGATTCTGCACACTTTCAGTTTTATGCTTTACCCTTTGGTGTCTCTGCAGCTCCAAGAGTATTTACAAAATGTCTGGCCCCAATCATGGCGTTTTCCAGAACAAAGGGAATGCATCTGTCCCTCTACCTAGACAACATCCTTATCCAGGCTACATCAAGTTCCATGGCCTTACAACATCTGTACTTCACCAAATCCCTCCTAACAGGTCTGGGATTTACCATAAATCTCAAATAATCCTCCCTGATACCATCTTGAGATCAGGTCTTCCTAGGTTGTCAGATTCTGACAAGGGAAACAATGGCTTGCCTACCACCAGAAAAGGTTGTGATGCTAATATCTTTCTTCAAGGAAATCCTTTCCCTCAAAGCCATCTCAGCCAGGGAATTCCTCAGAATCCTAGGATTCATGGCCTGTACTATCTCCATGGTCCCCCTGGCAAGGCTACACATGAGGAAGTTCTAGTGGTACCTAAGAACTATTTGGAAACAACACTTACATCCTCTAGAGTTTATGAATTCCCATACCTCCATACCTGACCAGGGAACTGAAGTGGTGGATCTTCCAGATTGTCAAATTCTGGGTACCCCCTCCAGCCCCATACCCCCCAACCAGGATCTCTTTACAGATCCATTGGACACAGGCTGGGGTGCAACCATAAGAAAATAGGGAATGAGGAACGCTTGGACCCCCACTCAATGAAAAGATCACATCAGTATCAAGGAAATGAGAGCCTTGATATTGGCATTGCAAATTTTCCAAGGGTCAGCTTTTACCAGACACACGGAGGTGGTACACAGATAATACCAGTTTGCTGTGGTACCTCAATAAACAAGGGGGACAAGGTCCTACCTTCTGTGCAGACTAGCACTGCAGGCTTGGAAAATTGCCCTGGGGAAACAGATCTTACTCCAAGCAATATATATATATATATATATATATATATATATATATATATATATATATATACACACACACACACACACACACATCCCTTCTGCACACAATGTGATGGCAGATTCATTGAGGACCATGACCCTGTCTCACAAATGCATGCTGAACTGGGACATGTTTCTGGACCATGTCCATCGATGGGGTATTCTGGATGTGAATCTCTTTGCCTCCCCCATGAACAGACAGCTCCCAACTTTCTGCTCCAGGGCACCACACCCAGAGACTTCGAAGGTCGATGCTGTATCAATCTCCTGGAGAGGGATGCACACGTATGCATTCCCCCCTTCTCTCTCATACAGTGTCCTGCTGAAAATTCAGAAGGAACAGCCTTGAATCTTGCTACTGACTTCCCTGTTGGCCAAGGCAGTATTGGTTCACCCTACTATTTCACCTACCCAAGGGCAATCACCACAAGTTACCCCAACAAATGGACCTGCTCACACAACACAAGGGAACTCTCTTACACCCCCAACTGTCCATGCTGAATCTCACAATGTGGGTGATATAGCTTTGATTTCCTTAAGACACCTATACACAGAGGACGTGATCAGGTTCTGCAGTAGGCCAAGAAAGCAAGGTTTTCTTTATGGTGTCAGAAAAACAACTTGCAAGCCCTCTGTGATCTTGTCTTACCTGTGTGACCTTATGAAGTCTGTACTGTCCTATTCCTCCATTACAATTCAGCTATCTGCCATCTCAGCATGCCTACCTTTGGTACCACCCTTAGCCTCTAGGTTAGAAATCAAACTCTTTCTGAGAGGGGCACTACATCTCAAGCCCGCAGAAAGTCCATTCTGCCTCCTTGGTATCTAAATTTTGTTCTAGAAAAATTGACTCTTCCACGCTTTGAACCAGATGAAGATCTTAATAGGACCTTTGTTTTGCCCTATACTATGGACATTGGCTTGTTGCATAATGAAATAGTTAAGCATTGGTCCATGGTTTTTCTGAGTGTGGGTCTTAGTGACAGGGTTGGTATTTTCTAGGTTCGTCTTTAAGAACAACAAGAATCTTGAGGAATATTTTTGAAGGGCACTGTGGTGGTCAAGACAAGTTTTGCAAACAATGAGGGATGAAAAAAATGTGGCTCCTGCAATCAATGTAAGTATATACTTGAGGGTTCCTGTATCTTCATTCATGGTATTGCAAAACCCCATTCCTGTTAAGGACTGATATAATTGTAATACGAAGGGGGTTATGTATATTGCACAGTGTGCTTCCTGTCCATCTTTTTATATGGGCAAGACTGTTGGTCCAATAAAAGCTCATATTTGCCAACATACTTATGCTCTTCAAAAGGCTGACACCACCAATGCCTTATTTAAACATACCCCAGGATTCATGAAGCTCAGCGCAAGGAAGGCGTTTGCCTTGCACCGACCGTAAATGTAGAGATGGGCACAGCAGCACCACATGCATATTAATGAAGGCGCACTGCTGCAACGTCCATGTGCATAGGAAACGTGCGTGAGTGCAGGGGGTGTGTCTAAGTGCTGCACGAAGACGTGAACATGTCAGCTGCAGACGCACAACCTAAAATGCTGACTCATACAGCCTGCCTCTAATAATAATCACTCCTGTCAGTGTCCATGGATACTGAAATGTATGCAAAGCATACAAGACAGTTTTGCGAACACCAAAATAAAAAGTAAACACAAAGGCACATAGCTGAATGAGTCTCCGTCCCTCGAACAAATGACATTTAAAACCCCGTGCCCGTATTCTATTGTAGTGTTGATTGTTATACCAAGTGGAAGCGAAACGCAGTGTGTTAGCGCGCCACTACCATTTGCTAAGCCTAGCCCAATGGTTAGGGTTACCACCAGTCCCACTTTGTGAGGGACAGTCCCTCTCTGGGCAGTTGTGTCCTTAACAAAACTATTAAAAATGTTAAATATCCTGCGATTGTAGGACATAATTATGTCCCATATTTTATGTAATAGTTCCATAAAATAGTTAATTCTGTATCTAAACTACCTAAATGTTACAAGAAACAGAATAAGCAACTAAACCGCTAAAAGAATAAGCTGTCACTTAGGCATAAAAGTGAAGTACTCTCCTTTGTACTGACCGTGGGCACGTGTCGGCCTGTAAAATCTGATGTGTGTCCTGAACATGTCCTACTTTGGCCATCTGAAAAGGTGGCAACCCTACCAGTGGTCAGAGCATTTGCTCAATATCTGCCTATTCGCGGTCCATGTCGTCCCTGTCTGGATGGCCCAAAGATGAATGGGTATTACCCCGGGTCTACCTACCATGTCATGAAAGATAGGTATTTGCTTGTAACTATGTGCGTGAAGCACAGCATATGGAAGATCAGATATGCCAGGGTTGTCCTCACAACCAGAGATATGTAGAGTACGCAATGTGTTCTGTTGTCTGTGCCATAGGCCATCAACTAGAGAAGGGATGGATGGTGTGTGTGGAATATGGGGGTGAGGGGTGATGGGTAATGTAATAATTTGCCAAGGGGAGACTGGGTTGGATGCACAATATGTGAACTGGAGGTGTACGAGGGAGCAGTGGGTGAATCAGAAAGCAAACCAAAGAACAAACAATCACATCCGCAATACAACCTGACAGGCCATACTGCAGAATACACTCCCACAAACATATGAACATTAAAATGTGTGATACACATGTACAGAAACATTACCAGCTCACACCCACATAATGGTCTGGCCTGAACTGAGCCATCCAACCCCAACACACCTGGATATACATAATTGAATACCCATCATCCCCTCCACAGCACGCCCCCCTCCCCTGCTGAACGTCCACCAAAACCACCCATACACGGGCTGCTAGCTTGGTGCAGCCATATCTGCACATAGTGACCCCCTACCCACATCTAGTAGGCAGTTGCACCCTAGGCAGTCTCAGGTTAGCAAACTAGGTATCCCATGCATGCATAACCCTACCACATTTTTGAATAGCCAGCTGAATGAGGTCCATTGTTTACAATTTTTGGGCATCCCTCATTGGATAAGTGTCTGTTCTCAAGATTAGACTTTGTGGCATAACACGATTTCCACCCCCCATTGACATCCAGGCACTAGGGCTACCACTTGTCCCATTTAGCGAGGGACAGTCCCTCCTTGACCAGTTGTGTGTCCTGCATACAAACTGGAAAAATGGCAAATGTCCTGAGATGCAAACATATTTCCTATATTTAATGTAATAGCTGCATACAACAGTTATTCTGTTTCTGAAAAACCTAAATGTTATAAGAAACAGAATAAGCAACTAAAGTGCTACAAGAATAAGCATTTATGTAGGCACTTCACTGTTTTGTACTGTATATATGTACATCAACCGACTGTCACATATGTTGCCAGTACTGTGGAATGCCTGTAGTAACGTCATATATCCTAATTACCATCCATACAGAATGTATCATGGATGGTTTAGTGGTAGAACCAGTGACTACGCTGTTCTTGTTCCCGGGTCCAAGCCATGCAAGGGCTGCTAATTTTTAATGATGCCCATAAAAATGGCAGTAGGAAATAGGGTGATTATGGGGCTTCAAAGCAGATGTAAGCAGGTATGAGCGACAGTAACTGGCCGCATTCAACAGTATGGGAAATGTAAAAATGCATGTAGGTGTATATGCATGTGAATGTACAGATATGCACTCGAAAACACAGGCAACTGAATATTAGAACACAGAAAACAGAACAGCAAATACGTACAGATAACTCTCACACAACACAAACACTCCGAAAATAAATACACCAAACACATACACTTAACATAACCTTACGACTAACCCTCCACTAAACCATACACTACAACCTATCCACTTCCCTTAACCCATCCTTAATCCTAATGTCCGTGACTACCACACACACACACCTTACCCGCTCCCTTATCCTAAAGTCCCTATTGCACACACACCTTACCCGCTCCCTAACCCTAAAGTCCCTATCGCACACACACCTTAATCCAGTCCGTAACATCTGCTGCACCTATTTGCCATTCTGTTCATTTCGGTAGTCTCATATTCGCTTACCTGTGTTTTCGGTTGTTTCCTTTTTCGGTGTTATGTGCGCACGAGATTAACATTCGGTGATTTGATTAGTCTAGTGTATGTCCTAGATCTATATATATATGTATATATATGTATATATATATGTGAGACGAATGAACGTTGTAACAAAGTATAGACAAAGGGATGAGAAGGAAATCAACAGCAACTACAGTATCATAAAGTGCTGTCAGCGTATGCCATATCATGCTGGCTAAGAGTGAGAAAAGCACTGCTACACACACCACAGGCAGGATATTACCAGTGAGAGTAACATAGTTAAATTGCTCAGTCTACTTTGCACACAGAGTATAGTCCCTGCTGGGACTACCCAAAAATTAATAAGAGTGTTTAGCCCTCCAACCATTACACAAGCAGGGGCAGGTATGTTCAAAGACTAAATGGTGGGAGAGCCTGAGAATACACAAGGCGAGACAACATATGTGTAAGGCCCCTAACGCTCGGGAGAGGGCAATGTTTGGAAGTGTATCATGGCTGCGATAAGTGCATAATGGAAGTTACGCTTGTAAGTTGAACACAGGTGGGGTGGAGGAACTATGGGTATGAAATTATGGATCCAGGCATGCCAGGGTTGGATGGCCCAGTTCAAATTGGACCACCCCGTTGAGGTCAGCGAGTTCATAATAGGTATATATGCATACACACATGCAGACATCAATATGTAGAAGTACATTCTCTGTAACACATGCATTCCATTTGTAGACATAATAGGAATGTGCACATATAAACATCGACAGTAGATGGAATAATAGGCTGTGCAGAAGAGGGACGGGATGAAACTGCTACAACGCAGAGACATCTACAGTGTCCTAAGTCAGTGCTGTGCTGACGGTCATCAAATCTGAGGGCCTCCCCACACATGGAATCATTCCTCTGATCTGCCCGTTACAATGCAAAGTACTAAACTGGTCTAATTGTAAAGGAAATACACTGAACACGTGCATAAATAGGCTCCCAATTATATATATATATATATATATATCTATATATATATATGACTATGTATGTATGTGTATGTATATATATATATATATATATATATATATATATATATATATATGGTTGCAGACATACATATACGTATATATATGTATGTATATATATATATATATATATATATATATATATATATATGGTTGCAGACATACATATAAGTATATATATAGATATATATATATATATATGTACATATATAAATACATGAATACATACATACATACATAGATATATATATATATATATATATATATATATATATATATATATATATATGTGTGTGTGTGTGTGTAGATGTATAGAGATATACAGCTATGATAGGAAAAAGAACACAGGAATGACATATGTCCACAGGCTATGGCAATGGAAGTGAGGAGCCCAGGCAAGGCACATGCAGCATGCCCTTCCACCCCCCCCCCCACAGCCGGACACGGAAACTATACACGCAATCAATGTAAAGTGTCCACTGCTCCCCAGACCACCAGCATGATACAACCGGGGGGGGGGACATAGTGCACCTGTGGATTCTAATCATGGAACACATACTGGAGCGTCCCTTGCGGGGCGCCCCCAAAATTGGCAAAACAATACATATGTGATTGGCCATCTTGTCTGCGGTTTATACAGACTCAGAATACAAGGGTGGGTAATCCTGATGACCCATGGGCTGAGACAGTTGTATGAAATGGGTCCCTTGAAGTGGAGAGTGAGCAGCATGTAGGGGTGTGTCCAGAACCGACCAAGTCCCAGAGTAAGGATGGGTACTGTTGAGGAGGCGAGGGTGGGGGAACTATGGGTATCTACTTGTAGGTCTAGGTGTGCAAGTGTTGGCCGACGGCCAATATGGACAGCCCTAGGGATGCAAGTGAATGTGCTAATTGGGCAGAGGCGTCGCCCAACAAGCAGCCACACCCACTGCGAGACCCACTAAAGCAAAGTGTAATCTATATGGCAAGGAACGGAATAACCAGATGTAGACGTATATATGTAGAGCTATGTGTGTGTATATCCACCCATAGCGAGATAGAGATATGCTTCCCCCTCACTGTAGTATGAATGTATACATGCAGAGAATGAATACAGATACATACCCACATATGAATATATACATATGCAGACAACCATAGACCCAAATGTCGTTAGATTATATATATGTATATATATATATATATATATATATATATATATATATATATATATGACAGCAAGATATGAATATAGATGTATGCATACATATGCAGATATATCTGCATATATTAATGTAAATATATATGTTACAGTAAATATACACATGTATATAGCTAGTACATGATACAGCCAGAGAGACATACAGACACACAATAAAGCTAAATGCACCACTGCTTCCCAGACTACCGGCAGGAAACTACCAGTGGGAGAGATCTTCAAGGTCTACACTTTAAACAAAGACATTGATGTCCCTTGTGGGACACCAAAAATTAATGACTGGAGCCAGGCCCTGTAATTTCTTTGACCAGGCTGTAGATGTACATGGACCAGTAGGTTGTGCAAGCCTGATAACACATGGGTTGACACAACATACATGTGTCCCGACACGGGGAGAGTGGGCAGTGTGTAGTGGTGTTTATACCCCACCTGCACCCACAGTAAGGATGAGTGCTGTAGAGGAGTGGCAGGTAGGGGAACTATGGGTATGCAATTATGGGCTTAGACTTGCAGATGTTGACTGGCAGAGTCGTATTAGGACCACACCGTGGATGTAAGTAATATTCCGATGTGGGCATAGCAGACACCCATGCCTCCCAAACCCTAACAGCACATCCACTGGATAGTCTGTAAACCATTGGGGGAACCCACAGGGACCATACCATAGAACTGTCCCTGATTACCAGGGACGTCTGTTATTACGACTCAGAATCTGACTATGTCCCACCTAAACCTTCCTAGAACTAGTGAGATTAGGAGGAAAGATGGTGGAATACATGTAATGAATAATGACAACATGTAAGGGTCATAAACATCATGTACCTCAGACAATGTGTATGACTACATATGCTCTGGGTCTGTCAGTGTGTCAGGTTAATAGCACCAAACTTCTAAATGTGTCTCTGATGTTGTTATACAGTGTCCCTGATTCAGTGTTCATTCTTCCCCATTCATTTGAGAGGTCTGATAATAGAATAGGTTAGGGTTACCACCTGTCCACCTTTGTGAGGTACATTCCCCTTTGGGCAGTTGTGTCCTGCAAAATTGAAAATATGGCAAATGTCCTGAGATTTTAGGACAAATATTTCCTATATTGTTTGTAGTAGTTGCATAAAACAATTATTTTGTATCTGAAACACCTAAATGTTATAAGAAACAGAATAAGCAACTATAATGCTACAAGAATAAGCTTTTATTTAGGCAAAACAGTGAAGTTCTTTCCTTTGTACTGGCTGTGGGCATGTTTTGCCCTGCAAAATGTGATGTTTCTACATAAAAATCCCACCTTGGGCAATTGAAAAGGTGGCAACCCTGTAATAGGTATGCGGTAGCATGACTCGGCCGACTGATGCGAGTCCCAAAACCCAATTACTTGCCTGTATTGAAGAGTATTGGTTCCCTTGCATCAGCCAGATGGGAGCAGATTGTAAGAGGAGCACACACATAATATTAATAAGTCACTGGACAGGCCGCCAATTCCGTACAGTCGAACAGCATGCCGTCACTTAATGGGCAGCCATTCCCGATACTGTAGGCATGTAATTCGATGTAATACACGTCACAAGGTAATATTGTAGTTCTCACTCCCACCCAGGGGTGCGAGTGTCAGATGCAAGCACCAATGTCGGTGCATTTGCAAGTGCAAGAGAGAGTGGGTGTAAGCCTGTTTGGCTACCAGTATGCGAGTATTGCACTGGTAAAGCAATGTAGAGGCTAACCAAGTGTAAGAAACTGTAACCAGAGGTTAGCATTGCTTAACAGTGCGTAAACCCACGCACACCCGCTCACAACTGCTTTAATGTGTCTTACTCCATCCGTATCCAATGGCCTTGTTCTGCCGTGTGACCAAATAAACGTCCTCTGCAATTCTCGGAACCAGGACCCTGCACACACAGCTAATGTGATTTACCAATACGCCATGGCAGATATACAGACAATGGGCAGCACCACAAACATATCATACAGCGCAGTCATTCAACAGTATAGGAATGTATCCCATCATGTAGATGTATATGTGAGTGGTTATGTCCAGCATATAGGTACATGTATAGAGATATATCAGGAACATACCATGTGGCAACAAAGCATTACAAATGAATGAAATGGGAATCACCAGCGACGCCTGTATTATGTAGTGGTGGTGTTTTATGTAATCTCAAGACTCCCTCAGACAGACGTGTCATTCATACATGCAAACAGTTGTTCATTGGCCATATACATCACTCTGTGCATGTAATGTACATTAACACAACAGTACCTGTCCAATCATTGTGTGAACAGTACTCATGCAAGGTGCTGTGTGCAACATCCTCATCATGATAAAGGTAAATGGGGTAACTATAGAGGGACCGGTAGTGTTGTGCGTACAATGGAGTCGTCCTCATCACATGCACCTGGACCATTTAGGAATGATGTGCATACCAGGATCGTGTGCCTGAGAGACAAGGGTGAGGATAACAGGAGTATGTTGTGATGCATATTACAAGGGTTACATGTGTCTAGTGGGCACGTGTGTGAAATGGACACCTATGTATAGGGCAGATGTTGTCCTAGGAGCCGATTGGCCTTATGTTTCTGTAGGGTGAGGGTCAGATGTGGTGGAGGTGGAAGGAGTGTAGTTATGCCTGTGGAGGATAGGTAGGGTAGGATCACAGACAAGGCAGCATACAGGGTTTGGTATATGACATGTGGGGGGATAGACCTCTGACGGGGATGGGTGTTCAGCATTCACAAGCCCATGGGAATAGTGGGATGGAGGTCTCCAGCCATGGGCAGCTGCCACTGCACCTAAACAGCTACAAAGGAGGCAGTGCTGGGGGCTCTCCAGGAGGGGCAGCATCACCCTGTAAATGTGACACTCCACCCTTGAGCTTGCATATCTGGCTTTGAAACCCCTTAGTGAGCCCCCAGCGCAACACAAGTACCTGTCTGGTCCTGCTCCCAGGGGGGACATGCCCCATCATCAGTGGTGGTACCACCAGAAGGTGGTGCAGAGCCAACAGAGGTTGATGTCCAAGGCTGGGCCCAAGATATGCTGGTGCCTGGTGCCATGGTCAGCTGAAGTGGGACGGGAGATTCTGCCGGGACCTCCCAACCCATTCAGCCTATGGTGTTGCAGTTTAAACCCACATATGGCTTAGTGATAGACAACAGCATACAGGATTACCTATAACAGTATGCATAGATAACACCATCAACCCAACACAACAGATGGTATACATTTGCAGAGGGAGCACAACATATGCACATATACTGCATGCCATCTGTACAATATGTAGTAGACGTGTGACCGCAGCTATGAACAGTTGCCCATTATTGTCTTGTCACTGTGAACCCCTGACATTGTCTGTCATACCACTGTTTCATGTGATATATGTCCAATAAGGGATGCGATGGCAGTAACACATCCCTATCATCATGTAGTGTCTGCAGTTCTCACACTATGCTGCTGCTGTGCACAGATGTGTGTTCAGTGTCTAACACAGGAAACAAATAGTTCCACACACTGACCAGTTCACAGATGGCCCTACAGATGGGGGTCCCTCATGAACAGAGTACTGTCATGTCTGTATTACAACATGCAGAATAGCCATTACCACTCACATGTTAAACAGGCAGTAGTCTCAATGCAGCATAGCTACACTTACATGCTGTAGTCATGTGTGGCACATCACCTTCCTGTCTTTAGGCTATTTCCCACTGTGTATGATGTTTGAGGTACATACAAATATCATCTGTGATGCCGTTTCAGAACACCACATCCAGGTACCACTCACAGCAACTGTCATGGCCAAATACCAACATGTTTTTCCTAGATAGTTTACTGTGTTTATCATGTGAATGGCTATGGGAATACCATAACAGCTGTTCCACATGCAATCAGGTAGAGGAGGACTGCAGTAGGTGCAGAATACATCACCTGATCATGTCCATCACTTAAAATGCACATGTTGCTGCTGAGCAGGTGTACACCTCCACATCCACCAGAGTGTATGTGGGTGGGACAGGCAAAGTACACTAGAGAAGGGCTTGGGGACCTAACCCTAAGCATAGTCTGCCACACTCCTAACAGTACAGGGGTCAAACCCCTGACTGACTAGTCATTACTATTACATGTGCATGATGTTGCTACATATGCCACAAAGCCTACATGTTGCTGTGCTGTAAGAACATATGTTTGTAGGTGAGAGACATCTGCAACAGAGATATAGTAGACATACATTGTGTGGCACGCATGCTTGTCCACATGAACAGATGTCATTGTCACCACAACCACACTCTGTAATGGACTCGCAATGACACTCTCTGCCAGAGCCACAAATACACAACCTAACTACTTTGTTTGCCACACTGCAGTAATGCACAGGACTACATGCACCACAGGGGATATCTGGAGGTTCTATGGGCTAGGGCATGTGAAAGTGTTTGACATCTGTTGGTATGGCAATGAGGGTTATACTGGGAGTGATTGTGGTTGGGAGCATCATAACCCACATGCAGACACAAGGTGCCAGTACTGACATGCATGTATGCATTGCTGCATGGGTGTGTAGTGGTTGGCTGTTCAAGGCTGGGTGAGGGGTACTCCTTGGCATTGTCAACTGATGATGGTGTGCAGTGCAGGGGTGTAGTGTCTGCAATGTCCCACACAGATGGCTACTGCATGATCTGCTCTGACATCCTGGTTACCAATGTGTATGGCCATAGCTTTGCAATGCATGCTATGTCTGTGTTAATAGTCCTTCACATGGACATTGCCTGGGATGTGCATGTCCCACAATACTGTAGAGTGACATGTACAGGTGTACCTGGTTTGGCAGGCACATGTGTTCACAGACTGTTATCCCTCGATATGCCAATACTGTCTTGGTGTGGTGAAACATGCTTATAGTGAGCAGGTCGACCCTGCACCTGCATTGATAGTATGATACAGGTATTCCCTGGTGTCAGTGGCATTGGTCCATACAGGGCACGTGTATGGCATTGTATGGCATCTGTGGATCACATTTGATGGCACCACATATGTTGCAGGCATCCAGTGGGGAATATAGTGAAGGCACAATGTCCGCAAATATGTGCCTACTGTACTGCTGTACAGGGAGCCATGTCCTCTGCAGTTCACTGCATTCACACCAAGCCTACTATCTGTCATCAATGTGCATGGTACTAGCAACATAGCGGGATATCCTAGGCAACTGTGTTTGTGCATGGCACATGGGTGCAGGACATATACTGGGTACTAGTAGGGTTGCATACGTTGTTCACCAGGCCTTTTGCCAGATGTAGGGGTATGACTTGCCAACACAGTCCCATGGCTGACTGACAGCTGTACTCCTCGTGAGGTGGCCAATGTGTCATAAGACGGACACCATATAGGAACACTACAAAATCCGCTCCCCAACAATGTCCAACCTCTACACAGGCTGTGACAGACAAACACACTTGCCAAGTCCTGTATTGCGAACCCCTACCTACCATATCACACTGCAGCAATACACTTTTAGGGCACACGCTACAGCGAATACTGGGTTACAGTACACCTACAGGTGTAGACCTAGGTGGGTGACAACAGCAGGATTAACAAAGGTGGTCATGTGATTTGTACAGTGTGTGCATACTCTACAAAGCACTGTATTTGTCTCACGCAGGCAGACACACACACCTGGCATGTCTGGGATTAGAATACCGAGCCAACTACTTTAGCACTCTACAGCACTACGCAGTTACAGAATGCACTACCCAGATTACTGGGTTACAATACTCCCAGAGGTGTATTTTTAGGTGGGTGACATCATCAACCTTGCCAAAGGTGGGTATAGGAATGGTATGGAGTGTGAGCAGTCTAAAAGCATTAATCAGTCCTTAGGCAGACTGGGACAAACACACACACTTGCAAGTCTGGGAGTAGAACACTGACCTAACTACTTTATCACACTACAGCATTATGCAGTTACAGAACGCTCTACTGAGATTACTGGGTCACATCACTCCCAAAGGTGTAATTGTATGTGGGTGACATAATCAGCCTTGCCAAAGGTGGGTATAGGAATTGTATGGAGTGTGAGCAGTCTAAAAGCATTATTCAGTCCTCAGGCAGATGGAGACACACACACACACACACACACACCAGTGGTGGGAACGGAACACCTGCCTATCTACAGATCACTATTACAATACTACATAGTTATGAGTCGCGCCACACAGACTACACATTTCAAGGCTGTCATTATGACCTTCTAGGAATGTGGACATCAACAGGGATGATGGGAGTTAAGATGTACATACCTGTGAACCTGTGTGTTTAAAGTAGGAATCCATCCTGACCTGGAGTATGCCCATCTGTGGAATGGATGACTACTATCACTATACAGGGTTACAGTGGCCATGCCCATACACACAGAGGCACATAGCAGACACAAGGTGTCATTGGGCATGCTCACACACTTAGTAGCACAGGGCTGTTAGGAATGCACTGTGTCCATCTACACAAGGTTATACTGGGCATGCTCATACACTTGGTAGCACAGGGCTGTCTGGGATGCACTATGATTCTAAACACGGAAGGCCACAGTGGCCATGCTATTACAGTTAGACGTAAAGAACACATTATAATGGACTCTGGTGTTAGTAGTTGTCATTGTTAGCAGGAACGCTGCTCTACATAGATCTGACACCAGTCTTATACACGATGTCTGCTGCTGTCCGTCACCTTAGATGTACTATCCTATACCAAGCGCAATACCACCACTCGCAGTGATGTCTTGCTAGGGGTGGCAACTGCTTGACCAACACAATGAGCCTTGCTAGGAGTGGCAACTGCTTGACCAACACAATGAGCCAATGTCCTGTTGTAATTACGAGGTTGTCCAGTGTTTGTCATTCTGGGATGACATGACTGACAGTAGACAGGCCTTTAACACATATCACATGCATCCATGATTCAAGGGAGTGGGGATAATACCTAAGTCGCATTCGCCTATATAGTGCCATTCCAAGGCAAA
Organism: Protopterus annectens; assembly: GCF_019279795.1. Taxonomy (NCBI): domain Eukaryota; kingdom Metazoa; phylum Chordata; order Ceratodontiformes; family Protopteridae; genus Protopterus; species Protopterus annectens. The sequence goes on along the minus strand of NC_056750.1, from coordinate 96,627,979 downwards.
TGTCCTAAACACAGGATAACACCCTGACACCTAGAGGACAACTGCATTGTATGCTTATGCTAACCAGTGCTAGATGTGTAGCATCATTAATCACAGCTGCTCACTGTAGATCCAACAATGGGGAGTACTGACATCTGTGTAGTGAGGAACACCTGGCTGAAGGCTCTGTAGTGCACAATAGCACTACCACCATATACCTCAGAACCAGACATTTGGGCCATAACAGGTATGGACCACTCCAGGTGGTGGCCTCCCCACATACATAGAGGCCACTCACATGTACTGACCGGTACCCCCCACAAAAGGCATCACAGATGAGTCAGGTGCAGGTCACAGTGTCAAATGCTGCATTCTAGGATGTAAGCCTCAGACACCAGCATGCCCTCGGACCACCAACACACATCCATACATGTTGTAGGACTTATAAGAGTACACCACCATGTGACCCTTGACCAGTAGACTGTACCAAGCTCTACATCAGCTGTGCAGAGTACCGATGTAGGTCAGCTGTACACATACCAGGGGCCCTCGGTTATTTACAGCATTAGCAGATGACTGTTGCTGTACACCAGTAAACACCCTCATGTTTGGATATGACATACATGTACATGCCACACACACACACACACACACACACACACACACACACACACACAGAACATACATGTAAATAGCATAGCTTTTGTTGACCTTTGTGCAGACAGGTGGCTACAGCCATTACACACATGCACATGGAATGTAGGTCCATGGCTGCTGAATGCTAACAGTACATAAGGTGTGATATCAATGTTGACAGAGGTAACATTCCCTCTGTACCGGTCACCCATTACACCTATCATATCATACAACAGTCCATGTGTCATGTATGACATTGCACATGCCCACCAATTGCAATGCCTACAAACATGCCCAAATGACAGGATTGTAGGAGCTACACACATGTACATGTAGTGATGTGCGTTCAGATACCATGCGTGTGCAGTTGCTGATGTATGCAGGTGACGTGTATCTTAGTACATCATGCAGTTGAAATGCAGCCTCAACATTGCCAACTGTGTATGGTGATATGCTGAATGTATGGAAAGATGTACCTCTGGTATGGACAGATGTTTGGAAATAACTAAGTGGTGGGGCATCTTTGCAGATGGATGTTTGCTGAGGACAGCTCACAGGTGTGTCACAAGCGGTCCTGCAATAACCTGTGTAACTGGTAAGCAAAGGTTTCGTTAATTGAAGGGCATAACACACAACATAGACAGTGGTCAGGGTGACACCGAAGGTAAATCACTCGACACCTGTAACAGTTAAGACCTCCCGAGTGCATATATCAGCACTGTTGCCTAAGGAAACATCAGTACACTTTGTAACGCATGCAATACTGCTGTAGGTCTGTCATACATATTATGAGCTAGGCACGTGTTTGATTCACAGTACTGGCATGTATTTTTGCATGTGTGTCCATATATGTCATGTGTGGTGAGGAATACATCTCAGTTTTTACTCACTCTCCTGTACATTAGTATAGACATCTGTACAGACTGCATTGTAGAAAGCAGGACATAGGCAGGGGCATGTATCTCACACTTGTGAGGTATCTGTATGTGCTTGACATAGGTGTATTCGGTAGTGAATGCCACAGTGTGTGTATGTATGGCTGTCTGATCCCTGGAGTGAGGATGCATGTTACCATACTGAAATAAGACCCCTCCCCCCATCCAGGCGATACCATTTACTATCCATGTTGATGTCCCAGATCTTAGGCCATACTGACTACCTGTACATGTGTATTCTCTGTGGCGTGTCATGTCATGTAGGTGCACAGTACTGTATTGATGATTTGCACATAGGCAGGGATCCTCACCTCAACAGTAGCAACTGTGTGTGAGTGTGTGTTAACGTGTAGGTGAATCAGTGAGTGTGTGGGTGTGTCACTGAATACATGTGTGTCAATACCTGTGTGTGGGTGCAGTTGTGTGTTGGCATCCTGTCATGGGAACGTGTATTACTGCTTCCCAATGAGGCAACACACTTCCCACTGGCCTCTACCCATGTAATCAGCTAGACCGCTCTCACCACTCCATGTAACTGTACCTGTGATGTCACCCAGTATGGATGTTACGCCTGTAGCCACAGTAACTTAATACACTATCATGCTCTTGGATCAGTAGATGTGTTTGGAACGTGGGACATTCTCACTGTGATGTGGAAGCTACAAGGTACATGCTGGTATATTCATACATACCTGTGATTAGTCCACATTGACATATGGGACACTAACTGCAAACACTGACATCCACCGGCACATGCAATTAGACCTGAAGGAGGAAAGCAGAACATCATGACCAACATGCAGTTAGTGTTACACAAGACACATACTGTTAACAGTACAAAATGCATTGTACACCTGTAGTACATGGTATGTCTGCTGCCTGTCAACAGTACTCAACAATTACAAGGAGGGGTTGGGAGGGTGGTTTAATGGCTAAGGTGTTTGCCTTACAAACACAAGGTGCATGGTTTGAGTCTCACAAGGGATAACTGGCTAGCTTAAAATGGCTCCAGGGGCAGTTAGCCTAGTACTAAACTATGAATTGTAAACTACACTTATCTTCCTAGTCTGTTCACCCTGTGCATCAGACCATATGAGCATGTCCCTGCACTGATGGTATGGATGTCAGGGATGTGGCACAGACATAATCATATGCACAGGGTGATAATGTTTGCCATAGGCCTAGGCTGCACGATTGGATGGCATCGTGTGTGGGTTAGGGCCTTTGATCTAATTGGGCGTGTGTGTGGATGTTATGCATGTGTGTTGCGGTGCCCTACATATGTTTCCGGTGTGTGCGTGTATGTATGCACACAGTTCTGGCATGTGTCTGGCCTACACAGGGGTATTATTGACAGCTGTGGACTGTACAGGCCAGGTTTTACAGTTCACTGTTTCCAGCCATGGCACCTGTGCCTGCCAGGGGTTGCATGGGCGCTACCATGCAGAGGTGCAGATTGGGTACTGTCTGATGACACTTGTCCACTGGAACCATGTCCCTGTTGGGACTGTCCAGGGCCATGTGCACGTGGCCTGCTGTGTCATGGTGTGAACAGCACAGCACCAGCTGTACTGCTGCTGCTACCTCTACTATGGGAGTGGGCATGTGAGGTAGCTCATTCACGTAGACCTGAAACAGGTGATGTAGCAGGCCTACGTCCACATGCCTGACGCCTCACTCCTTCCAGGTGTTCCAACACAGACTGCTCACGCTCATGGATTGTCATGCCATGGTCAAGGACTCCAACCATGTCACCCAATTGTCTATTCAAAACTTCATCAATCTGCTGTTGAGCATTTATCATTACCTGGATGTTGTTTAAAGAATGGACAGCAGCCCTCTGAAGCCTCTGATTTTCTCTGTTGTGCCATTCAGCACGGGCCTGTGCCTCCATTACAATCTGAAATATGTGTCTGGTGACACCAGCTGCTTAGCTCTGTCTTGCAGGGGCATGTTGGCCAGAGGTCCTCCTATGAGCAGCACTGACCACGTGCCTGTGTGGGGCATCACCAGTCAGTTGGCTGACACCATGGTGTGCAGGCACACCTTCCATAGCCCCCACACTTTCATGTTCCATGCTACCGCACACCAACTGCCCTTCCTCTATGGCCACTGGTGATGCGGTATGTGTAAGCATGAGATCTGTGTGCAGGGATGAGGGGGATATAGGTGGAATGGCAACCAATGACACAGATCCAGCCCCTGACAATCCTGCCTGTGACGACTCAATCATACATTCGTCATCACTGCTAGAGTCTGTGGGGACACTAACAGATGGACCGCAGGAGGGCAATGCACATACATCACCTGTGAGGGGCAGACAAGAACTGTGCATTACAATCTATACAATAGACACACACAGACACATGCACGCTATGGCACCCAACATGCATCTGATATGACAGAAAACATGCAGATGGCATGCAGCGCAGACAATAATAGTGGCAGTTATCATACATCCCTGGGTTGCACACAACAGCCTGCATGTGTCATAGCAGAAGACATGCAAATTACACAATCATATTAATAGTTAACATACATCCCTGTGTTACACCATGTAGACCAGCACAGGTTATCAATACACCTGCCTGATGTGTGGCATATGACCTTGACATTCACATGTATGACGTGATCTGCTGATGTGTGCAATAACATGCATACATGTTTAACACAATGGTGTCCTGTCAAATATACAGTGGGGTAATGGTGTCCCAATGCAGTGTTGTCTGTTTGCCCTACAGATATACTGCACACTTAGATGATGTGCATGGCCATTGCAGGGAATCATGAGGCATCTCTATTGCTATACAGTGTGAGTTACAGACACAGTTCATAGCCATGACTGTGTTCCGATACAATACATATATACTGTGGAATGTGACCGACGTCACTGAGGTGTATACACACTAAACCATGATGTGGAATGTGTGACACAGGTCACTGAAGTGTATACGGATGACACCCCTGCACATCTGCAACCATATTGCTGCTGCCTGGCAACTATGGCCAGACATGGCGAACTCGTTGGTACACCATGTCCCACATGATATCTGTGTACCACCCACACACACGAGGAGCAAGGATGATGTTGATGTCCGACACCAGCAAGGGGAATGTACTGTATCTGTGGGCTAATGTGGATGCTGTACAGGTGACTGCTGTCATGTCGTGACACACTCAAGATGTTCGACATATCTTGTGTGGTGGATTGATGTCACGCCTACACAATATGTGCACAGGCCTGTAGGATGTCTAGTGTTCCACATCTGCAATATAACCATTACACAAAAGCCATAGTTGGACCATGTGGAGCCAATGTATGACAGGGTGTACACACAAGCACATCACGTCTACTGTGTGTGTTGCTTCATGTCTCTGGCCATCCTCCATGATCATGTGTGTACATGTCTTGGCCAAGTTATTGTGACGGGCATCTATTTCACATGTCTGTGTTGTCCCATATGACATACACCCATAGATATCATATGCTCCACTGACGACAGGGTTATGCAGACAAAGGGTGGTATGTTTGGTATTTTGGTATGTGTGATATGTTTTTCAGGATAGTTAGGCAGTGTTGCAGCCAGGCCACTAGATGTCATGGACTTGTCAAGATAGCACATCACATTGTGTGACACTCACAGCAGGGCTATGATCAACACCAGTGAATCCTGTGGTCTGGCCATACTCCAGCTCACTGTGTAGTACTGTTTGTATTCCCCACATGTGTAGTTCTGATCTGTAGTACATGTCCCTACAGTGAACAGCACCTCACCATTGTATGCACAGCTGTCCACACATCTGGCAATGACAGTTTGTGAGGTTTCATGTCTGTGTTTCACATAGTTTGCAAGTGTTGCACATTGGTAGCCATTAGGATGCATTGCAGGTCCAACCTGTATATTGTGACAGGACCATACATTATGTGTACATGTGGTAAATGGCCACATGGCAGATAGATCTGTGCATTAAGATGCCTGATAAATATCAGTCTCACCTGCAATGGGCAGATGTCGCAGCGGAATGCCAGAGGTACCTAAATAGGAGTAGCACAGCAGTATCCATACCTGTATGATGGCTACAAGGTGCAATGTGCATGTTAACACATACACCAGTACAATAGACTATACTATGGTGTATGCACATGTGTGCATACACAGAGTAGCATACATAGCCTTGCATATGATGTTACATTGCATATTGTACAGTGACATGTAACTATATGGAATATAGTTATAGGTGCAGTAGTGACTTACCAGGCACGTCCAGGCTCGATGGTTGATTGACACCCACCTCCACAATATCTGCTAAGGCTTGTGGATGTTCTGCAGGTGTCCCCATGTTGGCCAGTAGCTCCTCTGTACATGTGAGTGGAGGCTGGGTTGGTGGCCCACCATCTGTTGCACCTTGTTCCCTGTTTCGCCCATCTAATGAGGTCTGTACAGTGTCTGTGCGGTTGTGGCCACCCACATCATTAACCCTCCTGCGAAGTTCCATCCACAGGGCATCCCACTGCTGTGCATCCTGTGGCACATGGCTGAACAGGATATCATGATTGTCATGTAGGTATGGGATGAGGGCCTCATCCTCCAAGCGGGTATAAGGGGGTAGCCTTGCACGCGGCATACCTGGAAGACATAATGATGGAGACGGGTCACAGTAACTCACAGAGGCATACAGAGCTACAGCTGAACATACATATGTATCATTTATTATGATTAAATAGTTGTTTTTGCAAATCTACATGACACTGACACCACTGACATGTTTGTGTCACACACATGACACTCAATGGTGATTGGATATTATCACCATATATGTGTGTGTGTCACCTGATTACATTGTTCATACTCCATGTGGATGCTGTCTTGATGTGGGCATGTCTGTTTGCCTGTACTGGTGTTCCTACCTATCAACACATGGCTGGATGTGTCCACATTAATGCAGTTGACCTTGATGCTGTGTATATGTCACATATAAAGACTTACACTGCCTTAACGGACATGAACGGTGACCCTGCAGACTTGCTCATGGTAAGTTTTACATGTATGTGCTTTGCCATATACATCTACATGTCACTGTGCAGCAATTCAACATCCTGCCATCTATCACCTGTATTCCACATGTGATGCACGTGGGACACTGACTAGCCAGATGGTATTTGTAAGGATTGATATCAACTATAGCATGTACAGTCAAAGTCAGCTTATAGGCTATATGCCCTGGGCCATGTATGAATCTAGGATGAAAGGTTACTTCGCTGTAGCCGACAGGCGGGTCTCTGGGGCCAGGTGGTGCAGTGCCACATAACTGATCCACAGGGTTAATGACACATTTACCATGTGTTCATCACACCATGTCTGAGAGGGGGGCGATGTGCAGCTTTGCTAGACAGAAATACATAGTATGGCAGGACTAAGTAATGTGTATGGGACAAGGATCTGTCCAGCATGTGGTGATCCTAGTACTAGAAAGGTGGATGTCCATGAAGTATGTGTTTCAGATCAGGATGTGTACGTGTAGCATGTCCAACATCACTGGGTTGGATATGGATGTATTCAGGGTAGGCATCATGCTACAAAGTGGAGATGAGGAATGGGAAGGCTGGTGTAGGCCATCTGAACATGGTCAATACCCCTTAAAGGAAATATGTGATCTGATATGGGTCACTTGAGTGTTGTTTATGGCTGGGCAACGATCTCTATATTCATGGATGGCACCCTGTCATGATTAGGGTTGCCACATACGACTACCTGACAGGTGTGACGTAACTATCACAAGAAAGACAAGTGCCCAGCTGCATCCGTTATACATAGTGTCCATTATGTTGACCGTTGCTTAGGTGGTAGTTCATGGGTACAGGGTTATTAACATAGGGGTGACAATGCACTATGTAGCTGTCAGATTGTGGCCATATATCACACACCTCACCCACAACGCCCCTTCTGTATGTTGTCCACAACACTCTGAGTCAGCTATTGCTCCTAGGTTATAGTCATTCGCATACTTCAATAGGCAGATGCCTTCTGTTAGTCTTTGTGGTATGGACTACAATGAGGGGGAGTACAATTAATTAACCTTGTCTTACTGTAGCTGGTGCTGATGTGATGCGCATGTATTATTCAGACACTGTCTGTAGTGTTGTTTCTGCCAGCAGTCCCATTGCAAAACACTCCTGTGACATAGGAATGTACATCTAGTATACTGAGTGTAAGTGGAACACAGTATGGGTGATGATGCCCTATGACCTGGCAAGGTTATGATATGCAGTGTGAAATCAACCTTACTGTCATCTACATCTATACTGCTGACATCAAATAATTTGATCAAGGTTCATGGCCTTTCAGACCAGACTCAGCAGGGTAGTAGTGCAGTACTTCCCATTATCAGTGGTGTCTCCCCCTTTGTGGGTTGTGATACCTGTTGGTGTGCACCATTCAGTGTGTACACAGCCTGACATGAAGCTAAGTTTTACATGATGTGTATGTGGAGAGCAACTTGTTTTGCCATATGTGTATGATACAGCCTGGGATGTGGACAGGTCCCGTGCAGCCTGAGTGCAGCTTATACCTGCATAGTTGTGGTTACAGGGGCACTGTAGTGTACATGGATATATGATTGTGTACCTGTTGGGGAAGGGGGGCTGACAGTGTGTTTGTTATCCAAGACGCTGTCTGGATTGCTTTTTCATACTCAGCACTTGTTCAGAACTTGTAAGCACTACGTAAGCTACTAATTACTATAGCACTCAATCTTCCTCATTACCTAGAGGTAAACAGTTTTTGTACGTACTTTTCTCACTTTCTTAGAGTAAAATAACTCTTGTACTCACTTTCCTCACTTATCTAGGGGGAAATTAGTTTTTTATTCAGGCATGTCCAAGGGTCAGCTGCCAGTGTTCTCTCCTGTCTATCTTATGAATCTGGACATTCAGCCTGTGAGAGATGCACTTATCTAGCGAAACTGGAGGTAAAGCTCTCTCCAACCAAGACTGACCCTGACAGTCATGTGGAGAAGGTAAACATTCGCACCAGACCACACTCATCACATAGTCTCACTGAATCTACACCACCATAATCCACACACAGTAACACAAAAACATTCACAGAGGCTCTCTATAATAATCTGTCTAAGCAATAGAGACCTCCAAAGTGGAAACGCAAGCAGCCTCCGTCACCCAACACAACCCCAATGGCACATAGCCCACAGAGTCAGTGTGCCACTCAGGCAAATCAACGTACCCAACACACTAGTCATAGGTGACTCTATAGTCAGGCACACTGATGTCCCACTCACCAGGCTAAACAAGGAGAAAGTTACTGTCAGCTGCATGTTGGGTAACAGGATCCACCACATAACCCACTCACTCAGGTCACTCCACAACAAGTACAAATGACTCTGTCATTGTCCGTGGTGTGAATGACCTGAGACGTACCTCCCTGGACTACCTGAAAAGAGACATGGAAGAGTTATCCGAACTTGTAGGCCAGGCAGGCATGACCCTAGCCCTGAGTAGCATTCTGCCATTGCCCAGAATGATACCGCAGTACATGGACAAAATTATTGACTTCAACAATTGGCTAAGCTTCTGATGTCATTCTAAGGGGATCCAGTATCTGTTTGCATGGGTTGACATGGTCGACAGACCAAGATGCTTTGCCACAGATGGCCTGCCGCCCCTGGGATTCCGGATACTGGCTAAGGCTCTTGCTGCCCCTATAGTGCCTTCTTTAGGCAAGGTTCACATAACATATTCACCACCATAACAGGAATAGGCAAGCACAAACTGAGGGTAATGCTACTTAATGCTGAAAGTCTAAATCTCAAAATGCACTCACTCGAGGCACTCCTTGTAATGGAGAACATAGATATCTGTGCAGTGACTGAGACCTGGTTCAAGGCTCCAGAGAGCACCCCTGCACTACCAGGCTAGAACTCATAGCACACTTTCGGCCATGTAACCTGGACTGGAACACCCAAGGCAGAGGTGTGTCTGTATTCATTAAGGATATCAACCCCTCCAGGCTAGTTGCTTAGCACAATGCATCCGAGGTTATCCAAGTGGAACTACCTCTGGGCTAAACTGAAATCCAAATTGTAGCTTGCTACAGATCCCCCACCATGCCCCAAGATTCCCACTCCTCTTTTCTTGATGTAGTGGAAATTATTAGGGTTCAACCAAACACCCTACTAATGGGTGACTTCACCTACCCCACCATTAACTGGGAAAATTACTCGTGTACCAACTCATTAGCTCAACGCTTTCTGGAATTCATAAAGACCAATGCCCTGGATCAACTTATACACACACCCACCAGGGGCAACAATATCCTAGACCTAGGCATTACCAACATGAGTGACCGGTGTTCTACACCTGAAGTCAACTCCTCGGTCCGATCCGACCATAAGCTAAACACCCTTGATATCCACATCATGCCCCCACCCCCCATTAAGGGAACCACAGTATAATATGTCTACAAAGCCAACTTCATGCTTCTTAAGACTGACGTGGTGAACTTCATGACACCAATGCAGATGGACAATACAGTTACAACTGCTGAATCCTACACAAATGCACTCTATAAGCACTTAGACGAGTGCATGGATCGTTCTATCCCAAACAGAACCAAGACGCTGTACTCCTAATTAAGGAAGCCAATCTGGTGCTCCCCTGCCATAAACAAACTGTACAACAGAAGGAAGACACTGTTGCAAAAGAGAGTACAATCCCATGCATGGAGGAGCTTCCTGGTCAGCCTCTGTAAGAAGCTGAGATCTCTTATAAGATCCTCCAAAGCTAGCTACGGAAACAAAACCGCCACTAATTCCAGCAACAACCATAAAGCATTCTATAGCTTAGTCAAATATCTCGATGTCAACACCCAGATCTGCTCTGAGTTACAACACAAAGGCATAGGCATTACAGAACCAACTGATATTGCCATCGTCTTGGCAGATACGTTCAGTGCTACCTTCCCCCCTCTCACCCCCTAAAGGGCCCATATCTATACAGGAAGAGTGCAGAGTCCCTGTAATCACAACTACGCAGGTAAAAGCTGCACACACTAAAGCCAGTATCACAGCATCCATGGAACCAGACAAAATCCCAGGCTGCATTTTACACGAACTTCAGAACGTACTGGCTCCCCACCTACGCACCATGTTAAATAGCCTCACACCAGGCTTTGTGCCCCCTGAATGGAGCACAGCAACAGTTATCCCAGTCCACAAATGTGGCGCCACAGACCATGGGACCTATTGCCCTGTAGGCCTGACTAGCCTGGTCTGCAAGGCTATGGAGCACATCATCATGGATCTCAGTCTCAGAGGCATTGGGTACCTCCAAACCTTTGTCCGTCCCTCCCCCCCAGTTTGGCTTTGTTAAGGCAGACCATGCCTCCTAAACCTGGTGGACTTCTTTGAGACTGTTACCAAGGCATTAGATGAGGGTAAGGAGGTCCACACAGCCTGCCTTGATCTCTCAAAGGCTTTCAACACCATCCCCATTCTTGTATTATCGACATACCCATCCACCTGAACATTAACCCCTACGTCATGTGATGGTTTGCAAATTGGCTCACGGACAGAACCCACACAGTGGGAGTTGCATACCAGTTACAAGTGGCATCCCCCAGGGCTCAGTCCTAGGACCCCACATATTCGGTATATACTTCTCTGATATACAGGCAAGCACAGGAGGGCTTTGGCTGAAAAGGTTTGCAGATGACTGCAAACTAGGGGCCGTAATTGTTTCCCCAGCTGATGCAGACACCCTGTGGAAGGGTCGCACTGAGACGGATACCTGGTGTCAGTATCATGGCCTCAAGCTGAATGCCAAAAAGTGCATAGTCATCCCCTTTGGATATAACTACTTACCCACAGACTACCACATAAGTGCTTGTCCCCTACATACAGAAGAGGTAATAAGGGATCTGGGAACCCCAGTAGATAGCAATCTCTCCTTTGATACCCATAATGACAAGGTGGTTAAAATATCCTTCTACATGGCCCCCCCAATCTCTAATGGGTTCACATCCAGAACAAAGGAGGCCATTGTGCCTCTCTACTCATGACTTATTAGACCCATTAAAGGATACAACACTCCATTTGGGATGTACCTTACAAGACAACTGCAACAGCTTGGAAGACCACAACAGTGCCACACCAAGAGGATTACTGACCTCAAACAGATGACTTATGCAGCCCAACTTAAGAAACTCCAGGTATACTCGGTTGCATACAGCATACTCACAGGTGATCTCTGCTTGACATACAAGGCCCATGTCCAACCCAGTATTGCTGGATATGCTCCACCTAAACAGAAGCCCCTGAGAGCCACATGCTCTACGGATATACACCTAACCACAACGATGACTAGGACGTGCTGGATGGATAGATTCTTGACCCAGAGACTCCCCATGCTTTGGAACATGATTCCAGTGTACATCAGGCAGGGCCTCTTACTAGCACTCTTCAAGGGAAACCTTGACGGGTGAATGGGAGACAGACATGTACCCCAGGGATTACTGCAGTGGCTCTGCTGGACAGAGGCACAGGGAACTAACCTAAGGGGGTGGCGGAAGCCAACACACTCTAGCTAGGCTTATAAATACCTTTGGGCAGACAGCCTTGTACCTACCTTTGAACTTATTACATGTCTTATGTGCATGGATAGTTAACTAGCTCTTCCATTTTACTTTGCTATCATGCTGATAAACTGTCGGGTGACTACAAGTTATATGTATCCTGTTATAACTAGTGTTTGCCTAACATAACAGTAATGCTGTGTAACTTGTAATACATATCTGCTTACAATACTGTACATACACAGTTATTGGCACAATATCCCACAATGCAAATCGTAATTGCACAGTGGGCCAACCTTTGACATGTTATTCTCAGTAATACACCCATACATATGCCTACTGTTACAATATATCAACATGTACTATCCCCAGTTATAGCACATACTTGTTGGACCAGCCCTGCCACTGACAGCGGCTGGTGAGGAATTGTTGGGTTCAAAGCCCTTATATAGCATCCCTTGTGGTGTATGCAGTGTTTGCCTTGTGACCTACAGCAGTGTACTCATAAATACTCAAGCGTTACTATGCTCAACAATACATCACTACAAGATAACTGTTTCCACTATATGCATTGCGTATACTTTAAATATTAGACAGGTACTACATACACAGACATACTGAGTGTTCTACATACCTTATTAGTAACCTGAGGGGTCGTTGACTGTTATTTTAATCCTTTTCAGTTTGTGTTTCAATCTTCTTTGTAATGTTCTGCTGGTATATACAGATGGTTTGAATGTGTGATAAGCTACCCTTTTATAGTTAAATATCGGTAACGTGCTATCCTGAAAACCAATTGGTGTTCCAAAGTAATTAATTAGATGCACATCAGCTGTGCAGCTACTCCATTAGCCAATACCATGGCAACAATGGTGTATAATTGAGTACTCCACTTGTGCGTTGTCCCTTTGCCTTACTTTCGAGGAAGACTGCCTGGATGTGATGTTTGTGATGTATTTCGACAGCTATATGGAGACAGACAGAGATATATTAGCTTCATGACTCCCGTGGATTGTGTGTAATGGCTAGAAGATGATGTTCTACATGTGAGTACAGCTGTTATATTTCAGAACATTGCTACTTATGCAGGGTTTGTTTGTACCTGATACTTCTGCAGATGTTTCAGTCTGGCAAGGATGTTTGGGCAGCTCAAGGCTGTATGGCTATGCATGAAATGTTAGGTGGTTTACAGTGTGCTCACCAGACATCTTTGGTTTGGTGTACATGTGTATCATACTGTGCTGTTAATCAGTAATTGGTAACACTTCCCAGTGTACACACAACCATTTGAAACAGGATTAGTGCAAACAAACCCTGTAACATCAGCAGCTGTTTCATTGTATAACAGCAGCTATTTCACATAGGGCCATGTTAGTGTGTCTCTGACAACGTATGTTAAGGCTTCTGCAGATTTCGTACAGTGAGTGAATGATTTGTGATGTTATTACAGTTTGTATTGTAATTTGTTTGGGTGTGGGGGAGATGGTGGGTATACATAGCAGATGCAGGTGTGTAGATACTGCTTTTATACATAATCGTTATGTGCGTGAGGGTTCCTTCCCTATTTGAACACCTATCCTTTAGTGGACCAATACTGTGGTAATTGCAGGCTGATTCATTAAGGCAAAGTTAATTGGTTCCTGTATAGCATACAGGTGATGTTAGTCCTTTAATCCTTTCAGCAATACATTGGAATGTAATAAAGTGTTGCTACATGAAATCTGTGTATTTCTGTCATAGGTATTTGCAGTCAGTGGAATTGTGTTGGTGACTGACCCTCTTTGGCTACAGTTGCCACCTTTTATAATGGCCATAGTGGGACATTTTCGGGACACACATCAGATTTTACAGGCCGACTCAAACCCACGGTCAGTACAAAGGATAGAAATTTCCTTTTTTGCCTAAATATAAGCTTATTCTTGTAGCAGTTTAGTTGCTTATCCTGTTTCTTGTAACATGTAGGTATTTTAGATACAGAAAGAACTATTGTATGCAACTATTACATTACATATGGGACATAATTATGTCCTACAATCACAGGACATTTGCCACATTTAATATTTTTGGTCAGGACACAACCGCCCAGAGAGGGACTGTCCCTCTCAAAGTGGGACAGGTGGTAACCCTATATTTGGCTCATGTCCATAGCACATATTTGTAATAGTGTATAGGCATATACTCTCCATATCCATTGTTCATAAAGTTTGGTCGTGGCTGAATATGTGATTGCTATGGTCCATGTTATACTCCTATATGAACACTTCAACCGCTGTATATGAGATACCTACGGAATCCCGAACCCACAGAATTCCGACACCCACAGTTCCGGGCCCAGACTACCATACCCCACATTACCGACAGCGACAGTCAAACTCGCAAAAGTAACACAAACATGGAACACACACGCGCACACAGACACACTGCTACCCACCACATCCAAACAAACCATCCTACACTACGTATGAGCAGGTGGGCAAGCCCCCCTACACCACCCATGTGGGTGCCTGTGCACCCCACACTTTAATATTCTACCTCTAGATCGCACAAACAGATGCACAAAGCAAACCCACACATTAAGGTCCCCCAGGAACACACACCACACTCAGAACACACAAACACACTACAGCCCTCAGGAACACACTTACACACAGTAACCTACCTGAACCGCAACACCAGAAGCACTGACTAAATGTCCCTTAACATCAGGATTTTAAACCATGTGCTTCTGGTCTTTCAGTACTGTGATCTTTCGGTCTTTAAGCCTTGTGATTATGCGTGTCGGTATGTCAAGCATTCGGTATTTGGTGGGTATCCCATTTATATGTACCTCCATGGTTATGTAGATGTTGTTAACCTATCTATATATATATATATATATATATATATATATATATATATATATATGTATATCCCCATATAGCGACATCTCTCTATAGATATATATATATATATATATATATATATATATATATATATATATATTGATTGATATATATATATACATATATATATATATATATATATATATATATATATATAGCATACACCTTTCATTGTGTACATGCTGGTTTGCCCTATTTCCACACATTCCTCCCTTTTGTGTTTTAACCTGTCAGAATACACAACCGCTGTTGGTACATCTCGGGTAGCTTAGTGGTAGGTTATTGTGAAGATTGAGAACATGGTTGCATGTTCTAATCCTGGCAGTGGTCATTTTACCTCTCAGAGCAGACACTGGTAGTGCAAGGGTGATTAATGCATATTTCATCGGTTGTGTGTTCCAAATGTTTATTATTCTGTGGAATACTAACTATATATGCAAGCTGTGGTTAAGGTATACTGTGTAACATGTAAATCATCTCTGACTTTATTGGGATTTGAACCAGGACTGCACAGATATTATGCAAATGCTGTAGCCATTACACTATTGACATTAACGTTCCTTCTGCCTATTTCCTATGTCCATGTATCTTATGTGTGAGCTTGGCTACACAACAGGCGGAGCCACCCACACCCAGTGAGCTTCTCAAAATACCGACATGACTCATGAATTGAGAGACTATACATTAACATCCTAACTACATTTGGCATAGCCACTAACTGACACACTTCAGGGGAAACCTTGATGTGTGACTGACCAACAGTATATACACCCCTGGGATCATCTGTCCCAGACACATACAGCCAGGGTGTGGGGGAGCCACTCTAGTTCTACAGGTGCAAAACCTGTTGGGGAAATTGAATGCTGTTGGTTTGTCATGTTAACATGCCCTTTTGAGATCACTGTGTGCCCCTATCGCCGTACAGCACACCAGTCCTCAACAGCTTCCAGCAACTCTGCCTGGAATCACTTCATTGGCTATGCTTGACAGAGGCTCAGTTACTTCATCAATGGTGCAGGTAAAGCCACCACACTGTAACTATGCTTCTAAATGCCCTTGGGCAGATAGCCTACTACCCATTTGTGAACCTCTACAGTTCAGGTCATCTCCAGCATCATATGTGATTATACAGAGTTTTCTGATCACAATATACAGTGTAAATTCACCATGTAGTCAGACAACAGTTAAGTACAGCAATAGCATACATACTACTGATACACATTCACACCAAAAGCCTATCATGGAAGCTGTGTGTACAACAGCTGAGGGCTGCCTATGTAGGATGCACACAGTAGACCACCTATACATGACAATTTACAGGTGTTCGTGTGTGTGCCATCCATGTTTGCTGTGTGTGCAGGTGGAGAAGGGTGTCAGTCCATAGGTGCCGACACTGTCAGTGTGTGTGCTATACATTCCCTCTTTGTCAAGTCATGGGCATACTGGGCATGCCTCCGTCTGCCTACTGGGTCTGGCACAGGGTGTTCATGGTCTGACTCCCTCTGTGCCTGTGAGGCCCTTGGCAATGGTGGTGGGCTGTGAGGGCTCCAAATCATGCCATAAGAAAGCAGCCAAGATATGTATTTTTTAAAACAAAAATTTATTAAATTATCACTTATGACATAGGCAATCATACATTTATATAAATAAAAGCAAACCATATTGACATAACCTTAGTTGCAAGCACTATACATCACAAACCATGTTGACATGATTTTAGTTGAAAACATTATACATCACTTATCTACTTAACCATTATCAGTCAGATATATGTGTGTGAATGAGAGGAAGGATAGAGGAATGGTGAGGATGCAGGGAGTAGAGGTGGCAAAGGTGAATGAGTTTAAGTACTTGGGATCAACTGTTCAGAGTAATGGTGAGTGTGGTAGAGAGGTGAAGAAGAGAGTACAGGCAGGATGGAGTGGGTGGAGAAGAGTGTCAGGAGTAATTTGTGACAGACAAGTACCAGTAAGTGAAAGGGAAGGTCTACAAGAGGGTAGTGAGACCAGCTATGTTATGCGGGTTGGAGACAGTGGCATTGACCAAAAGGCAGGAGTCAGAGCTTGACATGGCAGAGTTGAAGATGTTAAGATTTGCACTGGTGTGACGAGGATGGACAGGATTAGGAATAAGTATATTAGAGGGTCAGCCCAGGTTGGAAGATTTGGAGACAAAGCCAGAGAGGCAAGATTACATTGGTTTGGGCATGTGCTGAGGAGGGATGCAGAGTATATTGGGAAAAAGATGCTAAGGATGAAGCTGCCAGGTAACAGGAAAAGAGGAAGGCCTAAGATAAGGTTTATGGATGTGGTGAGAGAGGATATGCAGGTGGCTGGTGTGACAGAGCAAGATGCAGAGGACAGGAGAAAATGGAAACAATTGATCTGCTGTGGCGACCCCTAACGGGAGCAGCCGAAAGAAGAAGTCAGACATTACACAGGTCATTCATATCCTGACTTCTTTTAAACCTCATTCCTGCCTTGTATTTTTCTCACAATTCCATTTTTTTCTATGTAATTTGGTTCTACCTTTTTCTAAAGATCCAATTTCCAGTTGTTTTATCTCTGTTACTGCATTCACTACTTCTAGTACAGTTGGCTTAGACTTTGATTTCCATTTTCTAGTAATTGCTGTTTCGGCTGCTACCAAAATTAGACTCGGCAAGGCCTTACTATGTCTAGGCAATTCGAATTCTGCATCTTAGTTCAGAAAAATCATTTCTCTAGATACACCAATTTACTCACCCAGTATCTTTGACATAGTAGTCTACAGGGAATCATTAAAGTCTACCAACTCATTACACTCCCAGAAAATATGCTCCCAATTACCACTTTCTTCTCCATCTCACCTCCAACATTTGCTTTCTACCTGACGAAAAATTCTCTAGAGTCTACTCAAGGTATAAAAATACCTATGTAAGCATTTCCAAGCAGAGCATGCAAAGAAAACTTGAGATTTTCTGCTGTGAAATTGTACGGAACAGAATGCACTCATTTTATGAAGGTACAAGCAACTAGACTGTTGTTCCACAGCAGGATTTGTCAACTGAAAGAACAAACATCCTAAATCTTCTAGATTTTATTGTATATTTTGGCGACATACATGTATCCCCCCATTGTTTCTTTGTGAATCACTTATCCAGTCTCTCTTCCCAATCCTTTCTAACCTCCTCTGATTGATTCTTATAGTTATCATGCAATATTTTATATGCTGTATTAATTATTCCTGTTTTAACAGCAGCTTCTGTTCTAGATTCTACTAAAAACTCTACCAGTATTGATCTTTTGTTTAGGACCCCCCTTTTTCTTTCTGTTTGCCTATGCTCTGATATCAATCCTTGATAGGGAAGGCAATCGCTAACCTGCAGTCTAAAAATTCTTATCTTCCCATTCTATTACATTTCCCTCGCTAGTTATTTGCTCCCAATACCTTAGTTGTTTTGCCAGTTTTCAGCAATAAACACCAGCCCCCTCTTGCCTGTTGTCTATATCCCTAATTGCAGTCATCCCCTATGGGCAGAATCTCCTTTCTATATCTCATTTCTACATTCCCACATTGGCTTAGTTCTTAGAATACTTTTTGATACTCTAGGAGTATAATATTCTGTATGATTATTGCTCTGATGATGTCAGTTTTCATTCTATCCTCTGCATATGGGCTTGAATCTGATCCTTGGATTCATCTGGGACGTAACTATAGCTTGTGTTAACCAAAAAGCTCTTGAGCCCTCCCTTATCCATAATGCACCAACCTGTAACATGCCTGATATTTTGTTTGCCGCTTCATAAATAGACATGGTCAGCCTGAGCTCTCGAGTTATTTATTGTTAAGATAAGTGGCTTCTCTTATATTTGCTATTAATCTTTCTCCCTTCCCATTATACTTGATATACTTCTAATTTATTTGCCTTAGTTGGTAGTTGTCAACCTTTCCTTGTCTTTTCAACTCTTACTTCCTATTACACTGTGGTTTATTCTTCATACCATAGCTAGTATCTTTTTCCCTTTATCTCTCTCTCTCTCTCTCTCTCTATATATATATATATATATATATATATATATACACATACATACACACACACACACTATTTTCTCAGTATGTCTGATAAACCACCTTTCCGTTTTAAGAAGTGTCAAAATTGTGGGCACAAATTGCCTTATCTGATGCCTATTACTCATGCATATACTGTTTGGGCCCAGGCCCAGATCACATCAAAATTGATTGCTCCATTTGTAAAAATGTCAATCCACAAGCAATAGCGGACAGGAAGAACAAATTGATATTGAAAGGTTTACTTCCTCTTTTGGTGAAGCTATTTCTGGGGCTCAATCCTCCATATCTAAAACTAAGGTGCCTTTGACCCAATCTCCAAGGCCTTTGGCATTGTTGATTCCATCTTTGGAGTTGCCAAGAAAAAAGATCAATTCAGATCCAAAGTCTGTACCAATCTGACCAAAAAATCCTCTGATCCTACCTCTTCTGATCCAACATTTTTGCCTAGAATAAGGTACTCTCCTCCCTTGGATCCATTTCCTTGAAGATTACCTTCCCCCTTCTTAGAGTGATGTCTCTCCAGGTTGCCTTTCCTCACCTCATCACATTCTACCAGACGTTTGACCGAAGAAGAACAGATTCCTGTCAGCACAGATTTAAATCAGTGTTCTCCCGACTCCTACGCACCATGGGTCAGGAAGCCTGTCCTTTCACAACACTGCCTATGATGGCTCCTTCTCTGATCTGACCTATCACTTCAAAGCCCCTGGATCCAAACCATCCAGGTACATCTGGCTCAGATCCGAAGGTACTTCTGTCTTTGGATCTGAAGCAGTCTCTGAGTGCACTGGCTTTGACATCTTCAAATCCATATTGACTGTTAGAGCCGAAACACCCCTGTTAGGTAAAAGGAGCTGATGTGAACTTTAAAGTTTTTGGATCCATCTCTGCCCTTAGGGCCTTGGCATTGGACAGCTCAGCTCTAACTTCCACTTCAGGGAGATTGCTTTTGGGGCAGAGGGAAACAATGGACCAGAAGCCTGGCTTCTCAGATCCATTGTCTTCTTTCTACCTGGAGTGATCTACCTTCAAGGTAGTAAAGTGTGTGTTTTCTGCTCCAGCAGGATGGATGGACCCTCCCCCTCCTATCTTCCATCTGGATCCCAGATGTCTCTGTGGTTTGAGCCACATCATTCTGTATCACAGGGACAGCCGGCTCAATATCTCCAGTCCACCCAGCAGGGTATTACAATCTCTTCTGGTACTTCACTGAAGCATCCCACCAAGAAAATCCATAGGAAGAGGAAGTGCAAGAGGAAGTACTTTGACTCCCCTCAGGAATCAATCACTGAGGATACTGATTTCGATGAAGGAGAAGGGTCTCCAAGATCACCTACTTTAGATGCCTCATTCAGATACGTGCTTGCGATCCTTAAGCAGAGAGGTGGTTGGTCCTCCAATAACCCTTCAATAGAGGAGTCAGTATTTCTGGAGGCCTTTGGTGCTGGCCCTTCTACCTCCTGCTTTACTCCACCTGCCGATGAGCTGACTGACTTGGGCATGGAAGGAGCCTAAGTTGGTTGACCCAATCCACAAGAGACCAGATCAGATTCTGGTTCCACCTGTAGGGAGTGAGTTCTGGAGTAAGGGTGTGCTTGTAGATGCTTTGGTCATAGCTGAGGCCACCAAGAAGGAACTAGCTGGACAGTGTTCCTCTATCTCCCTAGCAGGGAATCTGTGGTATTGGACAGATTTGGGAGCCATGTGTATGCTTCAGAGACTCTTGCCCTTAGGTTGCTAAACTACTTGGCACACTTCATGAGACTGCAAAGGAACTTGATCAAGGAAGTTTCAAAATCCCTTTTGGGAACCACTACTGCTGAGGCTCAGTGTTCTGTAGCCTCACAGTTGACTACCCTTCAATCCATTGCAATTGACTACCCTTCAATCTATTGCAAATTCGCCCATAAGACTTACCTTGCATGCAGCTGAAGGTGCCTCAAGGGTGGCAGATTCAGGCATTTCCATTAGGTGGCATGCCTGGATACATTTGTGTGATTTTGCAGAGCCCTTCAAGTACTCGTTCATCAATGTACTCTTTGACAGCAGTTCGTTGCTTGGCCTAAAAGTGAAGGGCACTCTCTCCAAGTGTGAAAAAGATGGAAAGACACTCTCTCCAGTGGGCGTATGTTTTTCAGTCCCTCAAAGATCCTTTTCTAGCAATCAGCAAGGTGGGTAAAAAATGTGGTTCAAAAAGTCCCAGGGTCCTTTCCAAGATCCACATGAAGATAATTCCCCAGGAAGAGTGAGGGGAGCTGCAGTAGATGCTGATGCCCACGTGGCAGAGGAAACCCACAGACCCAAGGTTCCAGGGATTCTTTCTCCAATATACTCTATCAGCATTCCTGGAAGGAGGCCCAACTGTCCCCTCAGGAGGCAATCAGGGGTTGATTATCTCTGCACCAGAGAGCTTAGCTAGACATCAGAAAAGATATGTGGGTCCAGTGGATTATTTCCAGAAGTTATATAATTCCCTTTTCCCTTCCACATCCATCTATATTTAAATTTCGTGATGTTCCGCCCAGTCAAAGGAAAGCAGCAACACTAGAAATACAATTTAGTGCCAAATTAAACAGGGGACTGGATCTCAGCAACTTAAAACAAGTCAGTTCAACATACAAAGTTTCAGATGGCTATGGTTCAGTCCATTCTGCCTTCCTGGGCAAGGACAACTGGATGTGCTCGATAGACTACCAGGATGCTTAGTATCACATAAAAATGAACAAAAAAATCCAGAAGGTATTTACCCTTCTGGCTGGGAGCCAGTCACTATCAGTTCAGAGCACTACCCTTTGCCCTCACCACAGCCCCCTGGGTGTTCACCAAATGCATGGCAGTGGTAGCAGCTCACTTGACACTGCAGGGATTCTGAGTCTTTCCCTACTTAGATGACTAGCTCATTACCACCCAAACCAAGCATCTTCTAATAAAAGCAAGGAATCAGGTACTCTGGACTTGTTCCCAACTGGGAATAGCCATATACTACAACAAATCTCAGTCACAACCAACTGAAATAGATAGGAGTGATATTCAACACGACATCAGTGACAGCTTCTTTTCCTCTTTCAGGATTGCAGATCATCAGGTTCCAGGTCAGAAAAATAATTTGCAGTACCAAAGCTTCATCTTGTTTGATCCTACAAGCCTTAGAGTCAATGTCATCATCCATAATTCTAGTTACCTTAGCAAGATTTCACATAAGAATACTTCAGTGGATGTTAGTGACAGTGATTGATTCTTAATCATCATATGTCAGCAAAAATAAAAATCACTCGGACATTTAAGTGATACCTTTGTTGGTGGATTCAATCAGATCAGGTTCTACAAGGCCATCCTTTCATCCTTCCTCAGCCTAAGGCTATAGTGACCACGGACGCTTCCCAGGTTGGATGGGGGAGACATTTCCTGGGGAAGATGGTCCAAGGCACTTGGCCCTCAGAAGAGGCCAACATGCATACCAATGTTCTGGAAATGAGAGCAGTACTCTGAGCATTGCAAGCATTCCAAGACACTCTCCCTTTTGGGACAGTTGCGATCCAGACATGTTGGCACTTTGTTACATCAACAAACAAGGGGAAATCAGGTCTTATCCCTTGTGTCAAAAAGCCCTCAAAGTGTGGCAGTGGACAATTTCCTCCAACTGCTTTCTGAATGCAATACACATTCTGGCGAAGTCCAACATGATGGCAGACAAACTGAGCAGGTCCATTCTTCTACCTCATGAGTGGTCCCTCAACAGGACAGTGGCAGATATGATTTTCCATGAGTGGGGCCACCAGTACTGTGATCTTTTTGCATCCCCCCAAACAACAAGTGCAGCAGCTTCTTTGCCCTAATCCCTCCATCAGGAGAATCACTGAGGGATGCTCTACTCCATGTTTGGCCCCTCATTCTGCTCTATGCCTACACCCCCAACTCCCCTAATTCTCAAATTCCTACTGAAAGCTGCCCTGTTGAAGAGCAAAGTAATCCTCATTGCATCTTACTTCCCTCAGCAGATTTGCTTCTCCTTCCTTTGGCCTCATCTGCTTTATCCCCTTTGGATTCTGGATCCAATTCCAGACCTCCTGTCTAGCCAAACGGGCATTATTCATCCAGATATCTCAAACCTCAAGACAACAGCATGGTTACTCCAATTCCTTTAACAGTCAAACAACCAGTGCTCTCTTCGCCTGTCTGCAAAATTCTTTTGTCATCCCATAACCCTTCTACAAGAAAACTTTACAGAATTAAATGGCAAATGTTCATTTTTTGGGCACAGCAGAAACATGTTGATCCCTTTTCAGTCCTTTACAAAGTGTTTTCGAATTTTTGACAATTTTTGACAATTTTTAATGAGTGAGCAAACTCCTCAGCAATTAGAGTTCAGTTAGCAGCAATCTCTAATTTCCATACTGGATTTAAGAATGCTTCTTTTGCTTAATCTAAACTTTGTAAAGTCTTTTTAAGAGGTACCCATCTACTGACGCCACCATATAAAATTCCTGGTACACCATGGGATTTAAATTTGGTGCTGCAGACTTTAATTCATTCTCCCTTTGACCCAGCAGCTAAATGTGATCTTAAATTCCTGACATGGAAAACTATCTTTCTAGTGGCCATTACCTCTGCTAGAAGAATTTCAGAACTTCAGGCATTGGCTTCTAAACTTCCTTGTTTGATTTTTTCATAAGTTCAGAGTGACATTATGTACAAATGCTTCTTTCCTTCCTAAGGTGGTGTCAGAATCCAAAATTAATCCATTAACCTACCAGTCTTCGTTCCTAAATTTGCAAACAAAGGGGAATATATGCTTCATTTATTGGATGTCCATGGGCAATTAAATTTTTACCTACATAAAACGAAAAATATTAGAAAAACAGATCAATTATCTGTGTCCTTTGCAGATTCTAAATTTGGAAAATCAGTCACAAAAGTAACCTTAGCCAGATGGCCGACAGTGTATATCATTTATCTACAATAAGCTGGGTCTGTCCTTAGTAAAAACCTTTAAAAGCCTATTCAACTAGGTCCATGGCAACTTGTTCATTGTTTCTTGCTAGGGCTTCCATGGACGACATTTGTGTTGCTCAACTTGGGCTAATCCTCATACCTTTATTACTCATTACAAATTAGATCTGATCTCAAGGGGAAGAGAGCCTTTGGCTCAGCTGTGCTCAGGAAATCCTTCCTTAGAGTCCACCCGAGAATTTAGGTGGATGAGGGCTCTGTCCCATATTTTCAGGATAGAATGAAAATTGACAACATCAGGTAAGGAAGTTAAGTACTTAACATAACGTATCATCTGTGTTGTCCATTTTCATTCTTTCTCAACTCCCCACCCTCCAAAACCACCCTTTGTATTTTATACTGAATTTCTGGAAGAATGAGTATCTGTAAGGATACCACTGTCCTTCTTATTGAGCCCCAGAAATGATATGCGCTGTTAGGATCTTTATAATAATGTTTGTAAAACAGCAAACAATATATGAGGTATGTAAGGGGTTGGTGAATTATGGGTAAGGGAGGGGCTCAAGAGCTTTTTGGTGATCACAAGTTATAGTAACAACCAAGTCTGAGCCAAGCTCATATATAGAGGAAGAATGAAAATGGGCAAAACGGATAGAATATTGTGGTACGTACATAACTTTTTATTCTTGTTAAAAACATATCCAAAATCCCAGTCTTTCCTTGTTTCTTGAGCTTCCCCCCTGTTTCATCATCATCCCTTTCCACTTTGAATTATAGGTTTCTACTTAACTTGTGGTATGTATAGGAGCCTTAGCTGTGTAACTCTGAAATACACCTTCAAATCAGGTAATCCCAATCCACCATGTTCTATAGGAAGAATCAGTTTATCCTACTTGACTCTTGCCATCTTCCCCTCCCAGATAAAATCCTTCAGCTCTGTACTAATTGCTATCCACAACTTCTCCTTTGGTTGATAAAATATGCCTGACCTGTGTGTAAAACTAAAGGGATTAAAAACATTTTAACTGCTTGTATTTTACTATCCATATCCATACAACAGAGCTTCCAGTTTCTTAGTTTTTTTTTTAATTATCTTTTTAGTCTCTACCCCCATACCCTTAGCTGCCACACTGGAGTCATTTTTAATCCATACTATTAAGTACTTCATTTTATCATGTCCCCATAAAATGGGTATTGCTGAACAAATATGTGTGTGGGTACATCATTTACAGCTATTTCCTTTGTTTTAGCTTCATTAATTTTGTATCCGAAAAAGATTTGAAGCTATCTCAGAATGTTCCACAACACTGAAATGTCCTTTTATGGTTTTGCCAGGTATAAAATAAAATCATATGCAAATAGAGCCAGCTTTTCTTGACAACCACACCAATTATTATTTTTATTTTATTTTATTTTACATTTGTTGACCGGACTAGTCTAACTGGATACATGTCCATTTTCAGTAGAGGCCCAGGGAGATAAGCTCCAAGATAGAACAATGAAATTAACAAGATAACAAATAAGGAAACATTAAACAAAAAACATATTTACAATGCATATTACAGGTTATCACAGTAAATTCAGCAGTGCAGAATACAGGCATAACATAGCATGCTAGTACAATCAAGATGTTCTAGAGGGAGATAAGTATTATGGTTAATAAGGAAGGAATTATAGTTAATGAGTAGAAGGGGTAGGAAGAGCAAAGTATTAAGAGATACATAACTAGTCAGGCTTAGTACAGGGGCATAACCACTGTGTTCTGAGGAACACTTTCAATTTGTTTTTGAAGCATGATACTGAGGGAAGTGAGGAGAGTTCACTGAGGAGGAGATTCCAGGCTTTTCCAACAATATTAGAAAAGAGGGAGTCACCAGCCTTGTTGTTTGGTTTAGTGGTATGTACTAGAAGTCTCTGAAAAGACCTTAAGCATTTCAGGTTTTTATAGGGAGTGATGAGTGTGGATAGAATAGGAGTTTTGGAAGGTTTGTAAAAGGTGTTGTGGGCTATAGATAGTTGACGGAATTTAATCAGATTTTGTAGTTCAAGCCATACCAGCTGCTTTAAATTAATGCAATGGTGGGTTCTAAATGGGTTGCCTGTAGCAAATCTGGCAATGTTATTGTAAGACTTTTCCAATTTGCTAAGATTATTTTTAGATTAGTAAAAATGGGTGAGGCATAAAGAAGTGAAGAGATTAGATGAGTGTGTGCTATAGTGGTTTTAGCTGAAGGTAAGAGGAAGGATTTTACCCTATAGAGAGAGCCAAGTTTTTTGTTGACAGTTTTTATAGTATTGTTAATATGGATATCAACGTTCAGATTGTTGTCAATGGTGATACCCAATAGTTTGGTGGTTGGATCAGGGGATATAATAGTTTTATTGGTAGCGATAACTGAGAAATCAAGAGGACTTATTGGTGGGAGAGAAGAGGAGGAGTTTAGTCTTTTTGGGGTTTAGGAGAAGGCATCTGTGTGTGAACCATTGCTCAACTGTGTTATACTTGGGTAAGAGACTGAAGTTCAGAAGAGGAGGTGGCTGAGCATATCAGTGTGGAGTCATCTGCATATTGTATGCATGTGGCTTGGAGGATGGCAAGGTGATGGTCATTAATAAATATGGAAAAAAGTACAGGTCATAGGATGGACCCTTTGAGTGACACCAAGTTTGACAGGCAGGTGAGTGGAGAGAGACTTGTGCCATAGTACGGCCTGTTGTCTTTTATCAAGGTAGGACTGGAACCACTTTATAGAAGATGTATCTAGTGACAGGGATTTCAGTATTTTGATGAGAATTTGGTAATTTACCATGTCAAAATCTTTAGACAGGTCAATAAATAGTGCTGAAGAAAGCTTGTTAAGATTGCAGTTTTTGTTGATACAATCTGTGAAGGAAAGAAGGGCAGTACTAGTGCTATGTGAAGGTCTGAATCCATGTTGACAGTTGGAAAGTAAATTATTTTGGGTTAGATGGTCAAGTAATTGTCTGTGAATGCATTTCTCCATGATCTTTGCCAAAGGAGAGAGAAGGGCAATGGGGTGGTAGTTGGAGAGTTCAATGGAGTGTCCACCTTTATGGAGGGGGATAATATGGGAGATTTTCAATAAAATGGGGATATGACTTTCGGTAATAGTTCTATTGATCAGAATAGAAATGGGATAAGCAATAGCTTTGGCTGATTGTTGAAGGAATTCAGCAGGTAGTTGGTCTGCTGAGGGTGAGCATGGTTTTAGTTTCTATATAAGGGTTAGAATATTTGTTGTTGGGACAGGTTGAATATGAAAAGTAGGGGGTAAGGTTGATTTATAGGAAGGTAGAGTGAAGTTATTGGGTGATAGCTGACTAGCTAGTGTTTGTATAGCATTAGTAAAAAAGGTATTGAAAGCATTAGCTGTATTCAATAGATTTTTGTGGTCAGTATTTTGAAGATTTGGAGTAGTGGATTGACCTGGATGGAGTAGTTGGTTAATGCTAGCCCAAATTCTTTGTGGGTTGTTTTGATTAGCTTGTTGGGATTGTAGGTAGTAGTTTCTTTTATCAGATATTATAGCTTTCTTGGTTTCATTTCTTAGCTGTCTAAATGTTAGTTGGTCTATAGGGTTTTTAGTCTTCCTCCATTTTGCCCAAAGTTTGTTTCTAAGATTTATTTTGTTTGGTTTCTTTTGAAAGCCATGGAGCAGATTTGGTTTTAATTCTAATTAATCTGGTTGGAGCATGGTGGTTGAGAATGGCAAGGAAGTTGGAGATAAAGTAACTAACGGCTTCATCTAAAGGGAGGTTTTGTAAGGGAGACCAGTTGCAAGCTCTTAGTTCCATTTGGAATAGTTCAGGGTTAAAGTACTTTTTAGATCTGATGTTTTTGACAGATATTGGAATGGGATAGTTGATTCTATGTCTGATGATATAGGTAAGAAAATGGTCACTTAAATCATCAGGGAGGGTTCCTGTATCATAAATGTGAGGATGATGGTCTATGAGAATCCAGTCTAATAAGCTTGAATTCTTGTTAGATTTATTTATTCTGGTGGGGGAGGTAATGGTTTGGGAATACCCATATAGGTTAATATGGTTTGTGGGGAGGCTGCTGCAGTAGCTGCTCCAGTCAATGTTTGTGTCGCCTAGGATTATGCTTTCTTGGGGCAGGTACTGAGAAAGCCAGCAAAGTATGTTTTCCATGGTGGCAGTGTTGTTACCAGGTGGTAGATATATACAGATAATATAGATGGATTTGGAATTGTTAAGATGAAGTTTGGAGATAAGAATTTCTGCATTGGAGTCTATAGGTGGTTTACATTTGTGAATGGTTAATTGTAAGCTAGATTTATATAGGATAGCAACCCCACCACCTTTCTTGGATACTCAGTCTAGTCTCAGGATATTATATCCAGGTGGGATGATTTCATTGTCTTTGGTTATAGGTTTTAACCAAGTTTCTGTTAAGCAGAGAATATCAAAGGAGTAGATTTTAGTTAGAGCTTGGAGTTGAGTTACTTTATTGTTTATGCTACGTATATTAAGATGAGCAATTAAAAGGGAGTTCAATGGTTTAGACAGGGCATGAGTAGGTGATTCTTTGTTGTTGAGGAGAGAGATAGGAGTTGTTGGTGTGCCTGGGTCAGGGTGGATGTCACCATCCTTTAAAGAGAGTAGTACACTTAGATAGTTTGGGTTGGGGAATCTGCTGTATAGAGGTAGGTCTTTCCTGGGGTTCTGATTGTTGTATTTTATGTGTAGTGTTCTATGGTATTTAGGAAGTATGTAGTTAGATGAGGATGTTATATTTGCATGAATAAAAAGGAGAGGAGAGTTTGGAGAGTTGGTTTCCTTCTTGGGGTAGTTTAGGTATGGGCCTAGTGGGTTTTCAAAGGAGGTGAAAAGATGAGTGAGGATTAAAGGAGGTAGTAGTGAGAGTGTGAATAAGAGTGGGACATAAGATGGGATGGGTTGTTTATACATTGTATGAATAAATATAGATTGTTTGTAGGTAGAAAAATAAATTCACTGGGTGGAGATGAAAGAAGGGAATAGGGTGTGGTGTGATAAAAGGAGAGTGGTGAGAGGTTAATATTAGTGCAATTGGGTAACTGGAGAGTGTTTAGAAAGTAAAGGTAGGAGGAAGAATGTGTTTGAAGAGTAATGGTAAGAGCAAGAGGTATGTAATGAGAGTAATGGTTAGAGGAATAGGTGTGGTTAGAGAGTAATGGGAAGAGAAAGAGGTGTGGTTAGAGAGTAATGGGAAGAGGAAAAGGTGTGGTTAGAGAGTAATGGGAAGAGGAAGAGGTGTGGTTAGTAAGTATAAGGGTAGGACCCCTGGGGGGTGGGAATTGGGGGTAGGGAGGGGAGCAGAGTGAGCCCGCAGGGCGAACGGAGCAGGTAGGAACAGATACTGAAGCAGTTAGCGAAAAACAATCAGCTAGGCTAATTTCGGTGGTAGGTTGGAATAGAACAGGGGCTAGAAAGCAAGCTGTCTGTGGTGTGTAGATATGGAGGGGGAAAAAGAGAGGACTAGAAAGGTGTCTGTGTGTTTACAAACAAGAGAGCCTAAATTTCCCAAAGGCAGCATCCAAAATCAGTATGCATCAGTCATTAGTATTTTTAACTTATACTCTGTGCAATAGAAGCCAATGTACTTACATTTAGAGACATACACTCATCTAGGACACCACAGTAGTTAAATCCAGCAGGGAAGGTTTTAGATTTAAAGATGGCTCCAAGCTAAGCAAGTGGGGTAAAAAAAACTTCTGATCTGCTGTCAGTGGGCAGGCAAATAAAGAATGACAAAGTGTGAGCCAATGAAATGCTAAGGAGAGCCAAATGAGGGAGGGAAGCAACTCACTTCAGAGCACACAACACTGTTAATGGGAGTGAGTCAGCAGAAACCCAAGATTACCAAAGTACAAATAAAGATTTAAAGTCCTGCAAGGAAAATGCAGTGGGGTTTACAGGTCCTAGAGTGGGCTAAAACCTTTGGCAAGGATTGCAGGGTAAGTGGTAAAGATAGTCTATTTGGGCTATACTTGATTTCTGTAGCCAAATTCAAACTTTTCCACTGGGAATGACTGTAAAGGAAATTATTTGGCAATGGGCCTAATGGTGGGGTTAGCTAAAGAGCATTTCAGGTGGGGACAGGGTTGGTCTGATTGAGCGTGTGCTACCCTACATATAATGAAAGTTGAACACATACACTGTTCTTTGTAGGGTAATGTTAATGGAAGTAAGTCAGCAGAAACCCAAGATTACCCAAGTAGAAATAAAAATTTACAGTCCTGCAAGGAAATGCAGGTGGGGGGGGGTGCAGGTCCTAGAGTGCAAGTCTCAAAATGGTATTGTACAAAGTGTCAGGAATACAAAGATATTTAAATGTAAACCTACACAGGGAGCTTGTAAGACACCAGAAGATACACTTTTAAATTATCCTGTTTAACTGAGAGGCAGCTTGCAGATAGGTCCAGAGAACAGGAATCAGCACACTGTTGCAGTATAACTCTAAGTAGCTGGTAGGTTTTATATATATATATATATATATATATATATATATATATATATATATATATATATATTATTGAATTTCTGAGTCCCTTATTTTCTTTACTTATAGTTCTAAATATAATGCAAATAACAAAGGGGCCTGGTCCCTCTGGTCAAGCAGAAGTTTTCAGAGAGGAACCACCCACTTTTTTGCCTCTGAACCATCATGTACAGTGGATATAAAAAGTTTACACACCCCTGTTAAAAAGTCAGGTTTTTGTGATATTAAAAATGAGACCATAATAAATCATTTCAAAACTTTTCCCACCTTTAATGTGACCTGTTACCTGTACAATTCAATTGAAAAACAAACAAATCTGTTAGGGGAAAAAATAAAACATATACAATAAGCTGAATGCATAAGTGTGCACACCATTAAACTAATACTTTGTTGAAGCACCTTTTGATTTAATCACAGCATTCAGTCTTCTTGGGTAGGAGTATCAGCATGGCACATCTTGACTTGGCAATATTTGCCCACTCTTCCTTCCAAAAGTTCTCCTAATCTGTCAGATTGCAAAGGCATCTCGTTTGGACAGCCCTCTTCAGGCCACCCCACAGATTTTCTTTTGGATTTAGGTCTGGGCTCTGGCTGGGCCATTCCAAAACTTTAATTTTCTTCTGATGAAGCCATTTTTTTGTTGATTTGGATGTATGCTTGGGGTCATTGTTGTGTTGAAAGGTGAAATTCCTCTTCATCTTCAGTTTTCTAGCAGATGCCTGAATGTTTTGGGCCAAAAGTGACTGGTATTTGGAACTGTTCATAATTCCCGCCACCTTGACTAAAACCCCAGTTCCAGCTGAAGAAAAGCAACCCCAAAGCATGATACTGCAACCACCATGCTTCACCACGGAGGTGGTGTTCTTTTGGTGATGCGAAGTGTTGTTTTTGCGCCAAACGTGCCTTTTGGAGTTGTTCATAGGTAAGTACTAGGCTATCTGCCCGAGGGCATCTATAAGTCTAGACAGAATGTGTTGGCTTTTGCCGCCTCCTTAGATTAGTTCCCTGTGTCTCAGTCCAGCAGAGCCATTAGTTCCCTGTGCCTCTGACCAGCGGAGCCACTGCAGTGATCCCCGGGGTAAATTTTCTGTTTCCCATCCACTCGTCAAGGTTTGTCTTGAAGTGTGTTAGTGAGGGGCTCTGCCTAATGTAGATTGGAATCCTGCTCCAAAACATGGGGAGTCTCTGGGACAGGAACCTATCCCTCCAGCACGTCCTATTTATCGTTGTGGTGAGGTTTAGATCCCTAGGGCATGTGGCTCTCGGGGATTTGTTTTTTTTTTAGATGGAGCATGTCCATCAATTCTGGGTTGGACATGGCCTTGTATGTCAGGCAGAGATCACCTCTGAGTAAGTGGTATGCAACCAATTACAGCTGAAGTTTCTTCAGTTCGGCTGCATAGGGCATATGTTTGAGGCCAGTAATCCTCTTGGTGAGCTACTTCTGTGGTCTTTCCAGCTGTTGCAGGTGTCTTGTAAGGTACATCCCAAATGGGGCGTTGTACTCTATGATGGGTCTGAGTGATGAATAGAGGGGCACAATAACCTCTTTTGTTCTAGATGTGAACCCTTTTGTTATTAGGTGGGCCACATAGAAGGATTTTCTAACCACCTTGGCAATATGATTATCAAAGGAGATATTAGTATCTACTTGGGTCCCCAGATCCCTTATTACATTTTCTGTATTTAGGGGACTACTACATATGTGGTAGTTCACGGGCACTTTGCTTTTTCCAAAGGGGATGACTATGTACTTTTTGGCATTTAGCTCGAGGCCATTATTTTAACACCAGGTATCCGTCTCAGTGAGACCCTTCTGGAGGATATCTGTATCAGCTGGAGAGTCAGTTATGGCCCCCAGTTTGCAGTCGTCTGTGAACTTGGTCAGCCATAGTACTCCTGTGCTTGCCTGTACCTCTGAGAAGTATATACCGAACAGGAGGAGTCCCAGGACTGAGCCCTGGGGTACGCCACTTGTAACTGGTTTAGAGTCGGACCTAGAGCCTGCAACTCTCACCGTGTGGGTTCTATCAGTGAGCCAATTGGCAACCCATCTTGTGACATAGGGATTTATGTTCAGGCTGGTGAGCTTGTCTATATTACCAGAATGGGGAATGGTGTTGAAAGCCTTTGCAAGGTCTAGGTAGGCTTTGTGGACCTCCTTTTCCTTGTCTAAAGCCTTGGTAACTGTCTCAAAAAAGTCCACTAGGTTTAGGAGGCATGATCTATCCTTAATAAAGCCAATCTGGGTAGGGTCCAATGTTTGAAGGTTCCCAATGTCTCTGTTAATGAATTACATGATGATGCACTCCATAGCCTTGCAGACCAGGCTAGTCTGCCTTATAGGGCGATAGTTCCTGGGGTATGTTGTGGCTAAACCTTTGTGAAGTAGGATAACTGTTGCTGTGCACCACTCTGTGGGTATGTAGCCTGTAGAGAGGCTGAGTTTGAAAAGTGGCCATAAAGTTCAACCTTGGTCTCAGCAGACCATAACACATTTTCCCCACATGCTTTTGGGAGACTTGATGTATTGTTTTACAAATTTTAACCAGGCTTGGATGTTTTTCTGTGTAAGAAAAGGCTTTTGTCTTGCAACCCTACCCCATAGCCCAGACATATGGAGAATACAGGAGAATGTTGTCACATGTAGTACACAACCAGTACTTGCCAGAAATTCCTGCAGCTCCTTCAGTATTGCTGTAGGTCTCTTGCCAGCCTCCCTGACCAGTTTTTGTCTCGTCCTTTCATCAATTTTGGAGGGATGTCCAGTTCTTTGCCATGCCATTGTTGTCCCATATGTTCTCCACTTTTTGATGACTGTCTTCACTCTGTTCCATGGTATATCCAATGCTGTGGAAATTTTTTTTGTATCTTTCTCCTGACTGATACCTTTCAACAATGAGATCCCTTTGGTGCTTTGTAAGCTCTCTGTGAACCATGGCTTTTGCTGCAGCAGGCAACTGAGTAAATGTCAGGAAAATCCTACTAGGACAGCTGAACTTTATATGGGGTTAATCAGAGTCTCTTTAATTGATGGCAGGTGTTTACCCAAAAAGATTGAATGCTGTAATTAAATCCAAAGGTGCTTCAACAAAGTATTAGTTTAAGGGTGTGTGCACACTTATGCAACCAGCTTATTGTACATTTATTTTTTATATTTTTTCCCCTAATAGATTTGTTTGTTTTTCAACTGAATTATACAAGTTATAAATCACATTAAAGGTGGGAAACGTTTTGAAATGATTTGTTGTGGTATCATTTTTTTATATTACTAAAACCTGACATTTTAACAGGGGTGTGTAAACTTTTTATATCCACTGTATCTTCCTAATCACCCATATAATTCTATCTGGGAATGCAAATGCTTCCATTGCCCTGCCCAAGCAATCTCTCCTTTGACAATCACTGTGCCAAAGTGGTTAGAAAGACCTTGTATATACCCACCTTATCACGAAAGGGTTCACATCTAGATCAAGAGAGGTCATTGTGCCCCTCTACTCATCACTTATCAGGCCCATAATTGAGTACAGTGTCCCATTTGGGATGTACCTTACCCGGCACCTGCAGCAACTGGAAAGACCCCAGAAGTATCTCACCAAGAGGATCAAGGGGCTCAAACAGATGCCCTATGCAGTTCAGCTAAAGAAACTCCAGCTCTATTCAGTTGCGTACCGCCTACTCAGAGGCAATCTGTGTCTGATGTATAAAGCCACGTCCGGCCCAGAATTAATGGACATGCTTTACCTTAGGAAATCCAAATCCCTTAGAGCTACATGCTCCAGGGACTTGAACCTCAGCACAGAAATAAATAGGACATGCTGGGGGGACACATATTCATATCCCAGAGGCTTCTCACTCTGGAACAAAATCCCAATCCATGTTAGGCAGAGCCCCTCACTGACCCTCTTCAAGAGAAATCTTGACGGGTGGATGGGAGATAGTAAGTTTACCCTTGGGATCTCTTCTGTGTCCCTGCTTGACAGAGGTACAGTAAACTAACCTTAAAAGGGCTACCTTCTATGACCTACTATACAGAGACACAGGCAACTAATCTAAAAGGGTGGTGAAAGACAAACACATTCTGGCTAGGCTTATAAATGCCCTAGGGCAGATAGCCTAGTATCAACCTATGAACCTATAAAGTCCCAGCTTACTCTGTCAATTGCTTTCTCTGCAACAAGACCCAACAACAACATTGGTATTTCTTTGCATTCTGCTTCCCTCTGGATCATCAGTGTTATGTTATTGTTGTAAAATGTTTGCCTCCCCTCCACAAAACCACATTGATCTATATCTATTAATTTTGGCATCACTTTTCACATTATTTTAGCCATTGTAGACATAGACAGTTTATAATCATGGTTTAGTATTGAAATGGGCCTGTATGAAGCTGGATCTGATGGGTCTTTTACCATCTTTAGGTATTATAGCCACCGCTGTTTTCTTCCAGGATGTTGGTACTTCTCTTAAAGTAATGTTAAAAAAAAAATGTTCCAGATACTTATCTGTTTTTTCCCTCCTAGGTTCCAAACTTCCACAGCGATACCATCTATTCATAGGTTTATTGGTTCATAGGATAATACTAGGCTACTGGCCTGGAGGCCCTTATAGGTCTAGCCAAGAATTTGACCAATGTTCCCACAAAGTCAGCACCTGTTTCTCCTGTCCAGCAGGGTCACATGTAGGATCCCAGGAATGTATTTCCTGTTTCCCATCCAGTTGTCTAGGTTCTTCTTAAAGAAGGCTAGTGAGGTACTCTGCTTGACATGGAGAGGGAGTCTATTCCACAGATGGACAAGTCTTTGGGACACAAGTCTATCCTGCCAACAAGTTCTATTAATGTCACAGACCAGGGTGAGGCCTTGTGTAAGGGTTGCAACTGTGGAGTTTGACTTAAGGGTATGCAGCAATGGAGTTTGACTTACAGATATGCAGCAACTCCATCAAGGTTAAGTCTAAGACAGCCTTGTATGCCAGATACAGATCACCTCTGTGCAGTCTGTATGAGACTGATTAGAGGGACAGGGCTTTTAGCCTGTCTGTATATGTAGGTGTTTGAGGCCATGAATTTTTGTTCAGGAACCTCTCTGGTCTCTCCAGCTGCTGCATGTGCTTGACAAGGTACATGCCAAAGGGGGCAATTTACTCGATAATGGGTCTAATAAGGGAGGAGTACAGGGATGTTATGACCTCCTTGTTCCTGGATGAAATACCCTTACTTATGAGGTAGGCCATATAGAAAGCCTTCTGTACAATTGAAGCAATGTGGTGATCAAAAGTCAGGTTGCTATCAACCTGGGTGCCCAAATCCCTCACAACTGATTGTGTGCTTAGTACATTGTTATTAATTTGATAATTAGTAGGGATGCCATTTTCCCCAAAGGGGATAATAATACATTTCATGGTATGCAGTTTGAGGCCATGCTTCTGGCTTCAGTCATTAGTTTGGGTAAGGCTTTTTGGAGGATGTTCACATCACCAGGGGAATACTTGCAGTCATCTGGACACTTTGTCAGTCACAGACCAATGGTTTTGACTTGTACCTCAGAAAAGGATATCCCTAACAGTAGAGGCCCCAAGACTGATCCTTGGGGTTCACTGCTCATTACTGGACTACTACCAGAGATGGCTTCCCCTCTTTTGACTGAGTGGGTTCTGTCAGTGAGCCAGTTAGCTACCCATCTAGTAACATAAGGGTTGATGCCTAGCTGGGAGACTTTATTATGCCCAAGCTGGCAATGTTATTAAAGGCTTTGGCTAGGTCAAGGTAGGCAGAGTGCAGCATATACCCCTTGTCCATGGCTTTGGGGACTGTTTTGAAGAAGTTGACCAAGTTTAACAGGAAAAAATCAAACTGTGTGGGGTCAAGCATTTGGTGGTTGCTAATGTCCATGTTTATAAGCTCCATGATAATGCATTCCATGGCCGTGCATATCAGGCTGGTTAGGCTGATGGGCTTATTGCTTGGGTCGGTGGACGCTCCACCTTTATGTGGCGGGTGACAGTGACTGTCCTCCGTTCGGCTGGGATGAAGCTAGTGCTCAGGCTTTGGTTGAATAGGGTGCCTAATGGTGCTGAGAGCTCTTACCTGAGTTAATGTAGGATGCAGCCAGGAATGTTGTCAGGTCCCATGGAGGCTGTATTTTTTGCCTTTGAGAAGGCATTAAAGACCTACTCCCTGGTGATGAGGATGCCCTGTTTACTGATGGGAGGGACAGCGGGGTGAAGTTTTCTTTTGTGTATGTGTTCTTGACCACCATTTTAGAGCAGATTTAGGTGCCACCTTTGAGATTGCGGATGTATGTGAAGAAGGCCTTGTGATTTTTCTTAGCGGATATGGCCAATTTGGACTCAAATTTAGCCTTAGAGGATTTCACCAGTGACCTTATTTGCTTGTTCAGACAAAGGAGAGATTGCTTCCAACTTGGCACCTGCTCCTTCTTGGTTGTGGACAGCTTTATTTTCCCTTTTATTATGCAGTTTGTTTATTGCTGCTGTCCAATAGACAGGTTTACTCTTCCTTGAGGAAGATGATTTGGTTCTGTCAGGTATTGCTGAGTCCATGCAGCAATGTAGGTGCTCCTATAGTTTTTTGGTGTAGGCTTGGACATTAGTGCTAGTTCCAGCTGAAGGGATGGTGGCTGTAAAGCTGCATATACCTGCCCTCAGGAGGTTGTAGTCAGCTTTGGAAAAGTATTTTTGTTTGACCCTGGCGTGACTTCGAAAGTGATCACTTTATGGTCGGATTTTACCAGAGAGGATGTCACTGTAGGGGTGCTACAGTGGCTACTCATGTTGTTTAGTACCAGGTCTAGGATACTTTCACCTCTCATGGGGGTGTCAACCAGCTGATCCAATGCATTGGCATTGATGAAATCGAGGAGTCTCTTGGAGTTCGTGTTTGGGCTAGAATAGGTCCTCCACATGGAGGGGTAGCTAGTCACCCAGGATCAGGGTACAGGGTTGAATCTTAATGGATTCAAGTAAGTCCAGATAGGTGGAGTGGGTGTCCTGAGTCATGGTAGGGGGGGGGGCTGTAGCGAGCTATGATTTGAATAGGTGTTTTGTCAACAGTTAACTGCACCTATAGTGTCTCCTGTGCATCATACTGTTTGACCAACCTGGAGGTGTGTATGTTTTTGATAAATATTAAAACTCCACCTCCTTTGGCTTTGTTGCCATCTGTTTGGGATCTGAAAGTATGAGAAGATGAGTAACCTGGTAAGGCTGGGGGTGCTCTCCACAGCTTTGAGCCAGGTTTCAGTGACTGCACAGATGTCAGCATTTTCTAGGGTGAGGAATGCTTGCAGTGAGTGCAGTTTCTTGTTAAGACTCCTAGCATTTAGCAACATTACCTTTAAATTTCTTTTAGAATAATTTTTCACATTGGTAATTTTGTCCTCATGACTTTACCTAAAAAAGGCACAATGGGAGAGGCAAGAGCCTTTGCCAGAATCCTGAAGCCTTGGGGAGACAGATGAAGCCCATCTATGGCAAAAGATCATGGTCTGTCAATTATGTCTTCCAGGCTGTCAGGTACTGGATCTGTTTGGAATGACACCAGAATCTAAGCCAGTTGTTAGTCAATCATTTTTGGTTTGTATTGAGGCATCATTCTGGGTAACAGTAGGATGCTGCTTAAGGCTAGGCACATAGCTGCCTGGGACACACATATAGCAAGCTTAATCACATCTCTCTTCATATAGTCCAGAGAGGTACATCTGAAGTCATTCACACTAACATGGACTTTGACAAAGTCATAACAGTACCTGTTAAGAGACTTGAGTGTGTGTGTGTGTGTGTGTGTGTGTGTGTGTGTGTGTGTGTGTGTGTGTGTGTGTGTGTGATATGGTGGATTCTAGTTCCTGATGAGGAGCTTACTGTGACTTTCTCCTTGTCTAGCCTGGTTAGGGGCACAAACGGCGAACAAATCACTTTTAAGGTATTTAAGGGTATGTTTATATTTAAGAAATTCCTGTTCTCCATCTTAGAACAAGTACCCAGGAATGTTAGGGGGAGGGAGTTATAAAGAAATGCTAGAACAAAGGGAGACTATATGGCAGGTAACATTAGAGGCTGACAAGCCACCAGGAATGAATGCAACCATAAACGTAAAGTGGTTTTTGAAAAGTAGGTTCAAGATTATTAATTATTAGATTGACACTTGTATTTTAAAAAAAATTTGAAAAATTCTTGTGATAGTATTTTTATTTCTTCTATGAATATTGAAAAACTGCTGTTTAATTTAATGCTTCATTAGGGACTGTTACTTTAATTGGTTGTACCTGTATAAAAATAATTATTTGCTAAATTGATTTTATTCTGAGGAAGTCTCTTTGGGATAAAAGTGAAAATTAAAGTGATTTGTTCACTAAAGTTTGTGATCATTTTGATTCCTGTTGATCCTTGCTCTACCTTTCTGTGGATTTTTGTGAGGTGGTTATTTTTCTGCTTCATTGTGTAGAGACCTTTTTTGTTACTAGAAAGCAAGAATAAATTGATCTTGAATGGCCTTTTACCATCTTCTTTCAGTGATGCAATTTCTGGAGAAATGTCCAAAAAGTTGCATAGATCATCTCCGAGCTCTTATTCAGTTTCATCAAAAGGAAAACCTCTGAGAAAGCTTCAAAAAGGCCTTCTTCAGATCCAGCAGTTTCTATGGATCTGTCCAAGAAAAAGAAAATTAAGTTGTTGGATCCAATCCCCTCAGATCAGACAAAAGTAGAAGTACCTGTGAAGACATGTGAAGGCTGCCAGCCTAGCTAGATAGAATTCTGTAGATAATTCTATGTCATTGTAAATATGAATGTTATCTACAGGCTTGTCCTATTAAAATGTAAAGAAAACTGTGTTAAATTTTGAACTTCAAAAATGTAACCAAAGTGCACTCTGTTGGAAGAAAGCTGCTAAGTCAAGCATTGTATGACTGATCTCAGAGCTCAGAGACAAGATGCCTAGGCTAAGACATTGCTTCTATTGTTTTGAGACCAGAGTTAATATGCTAGATTTTACATGTATAATGTCTTTTATTGCCATGACCTCCTGTA
Source organism: Protopterus annectens (assembly GCF_019279795.1). Lineage (NCBI taxonomy): Eukaryota > Metazoa > Chordata > Ceratodontiformes > Protopteridae > Protopterus > Protopterus annectens. The sequence goes on along the minus strand of NC_056750.1, from coordinate 96,588,382 downwards.
GGTGTACATTACAGAAAGAAATATAAATTCTGAGTTTCTGTTAGCCTGGGAAACCAGAGAAGTGTCAAGAATGATGTAATTTGAAGCAGTACTGTGTTATCAATTTAAGGACAGAAAGAAAGGAGAGCATTCTGCATTTGTTTTCAGAACTAACCACTCACCAGCACTTGCTTTGCTCTGCCTGTATGTAAGTAGGATCATAGACTTCAGTGTTTCTCTTAAGAAATAGATAGAAAATAGTAAGATTAGACTAGTTGTTTTCTATATTTATGTCAGACTATTCTACAGTATTATTTTCCTGTGATTTCTGAACGCTTGGCTAGTACTGTGTTAAATTGAGAAGATTTGTCTTTTGCTTTATTATTTATTATTAAATATTTTTAAACCTTTCAACTGTGGCTGTTTTGTGTAGAGATAATTTAAGCTCTAGAGTACATTGCATGTATATAGCGATACTGTACCAAGCCACTCCAAATAAGCCTTGCTGTTCGTCACACTTACTATTGGATAATATTGCACAGTAATAATTGGACACCCTTTGTTAAGGGCCTTATTAGTAGCTGATATTAGTAGTTGGTGGCAGCTGGTACTACCTTATAGACTGGCAGGAAGGAGCATAGCTGGAGAACCTGTGCCAGCCTTCCCCAGGAATATCTGTGTGTTTGTATATAACTCATATCTTAAAGTGTGTCCATGTGTCAGCTACTTGGGCAGGGATACAAAGCACTGGTTGGACAGAGAGGGTGCTGGAGGTTTTAACTTGACCACTAGGCTGAGATCTGTACCCTATAGCTGTCCCAGTGGGGAGTCTTATTGGGGATCTGGAGAGAAAGAGAGAAACCAGCCCCAGACTGTGATCTCTGTGTGCTCTTAAGGGAAATTGTACTTTACTGTATGTGTATTTTTATCCTTCCCAGTGTGGATGCCCCTCATTGGTGTTAGTGGTGAGGATTGAGGCTCATTGATTACTGGGCCAGTGCACAGGTGTCACATATCAATTGATTGGCAGTGGTGGGATATCTACATCACATATTAGTTGGCAATTGGCTTGTAGTGGTATGGATAGTGAATTCCTGTAGCTTGTGTACAGTGATCACTGAAGATGTTTTTGTACTCTAAATCAGCCACCAAGTGGATATTCCGAGTTCAGGTCACAATTGTTTTATTTCTTTTGTTAGCTTAGTTAGTCAGGGAGAGAAAGCAAGCATGTCAGCAGAGGAGTATGGCAAGCTGATAAGGAGCCAGTTGGACGAGATGTGCCAGGCTGAGGGACTGGTGCTTGGAAATCTGACTAAGGCAGACATGACTGCAGCTTTGGTCACAACTGCATCAGTAAACAGCAATCAGGAGGGTGATCAGACTGGCCTTGAAGATGTACAACACACAGTTCAATCTTTCACGCAGAGGACTTACACATCCATCTGGAGCTAAAGAGACTGGAGTTGGAGACCAGGCATTTGGAAACAGAAGCAGCAGAGAGACTGAAACATTTACAGGCTGAGGAGAATGAGAAACTGCTAAACCTGGAAGCTGGAGAAAACGAGAGGCAGACACAGCATGAAAAGGAGATGGTGACTCTTCACCAGAGTCATAGAGGTAATTGGAATGGGAGTAACTGGACCCTAGAAGCACAAAAGGTCAGTAAATTTATTCCGCAGGTTAATTTTGATAGTTTCATTCATGTGTTTGAAAGGGTATGTAAACAGTATGATGTTGACCAAAGGCTCTGGGTACAGTTCATGACCCCCTTACTCCATGGTAAAGCTGTAAATGTACTTTCCAAACTATCAGACAGTGATTTCTTAAGTTATACTGCTGTTAAGAATTGTCTGTTAGAATTTTTTAAGCTAACACCTGAAACGTATAGGAAAACGTTTAGTGAGCACAGACGCAAGGCAGAATAAAGTGTGTGTGTGTGAACATGTTGCTGTACTGAGCACTTATTTCCATAGGCAGGTGAGTGGATGTCAGGGCACCACTTTTGAAGAGCTGGTAGACCTTTTGGTGAGGGAACAAACCCTTAACACTTTGCCCGTGGACATGAGGATCTGGTTAGCTGATAGACAATGTGTTACTTCAGATGAGTTGGGGAAGAAGGGAGACCTATATCTAGCAAGCAGGGCATCCCTGCACAGGAATTACACCCAATACTGCTCATGGGTCTAAAGGAACCCATGGTGGGCAGCCCAGACTGGGCCAACAGATTCTGCCAGTAGTAGGGGAAGCCACTAGTCCAGGTACACATCCAGGACCTAGGGTTAAATGTTTTGAATGCAACCAGTGGGGCCATGTGGCATATAGATGTCCACAGAGGCCAGGTGGGGAACAAAAGGTGAGGGAGACAGTAAGTGGGAAGGACAAAATGCCAGTAGTAGCTTGTCTTGACACAACAGGGGTACCAAACTACCATCCTGTAGATTTCCTGATAGGGAAGGATTTGGATGAGGCAGTACCTTGTGCTTATGCAGTTACATGCAGTCAGGCGTCGAGACAAGCATGTAGGTCTGGTACCCTGGGGGAGACCCAGACAGACTGCATACTTGCAGCTAGGACTGATGAGGTGGTTACTTCAGGGATGGAGCTACTCTGTAGCAGTGAGATTCAAGGTGAGCCACAGCTGCTTGTGAGTACTGATGTTCCCTTGCACAGAGTGACTGCAAAGGTAGAGGTGAGTAGTAGTACCCAGGCTGACAGTGAGGCGGCACTATCAGAGGATGCCAGGCTTCCTGTGGAAGGAGAGCTGGGAAGGGTTACAAAGAGAGTTGAGACAGGCTCAGCTCTCAGACTCTACATTACAAGGCCTGAGGCAGGTAGCTAGTGAAGCATCTGATTTTCAAGGGAAGGGAGAATATATATACTGGGACAAAGAGTTACTGTATAGAGTGTGGATCCCTGAGGGTGGGTTAGAAGATGAGAGTATACAGCAGTTGGTAGTCCCTAGAGCCTACCATCTGGCACTTCTAGCCATAGCCCATGATATTTCCTTTGCAGGTCATATGGGCATAAAATGCACAAAGAGACATATTATGCAGAACTTCTATTGGCCTGGAATTTCCAGAACTGTAACAGGGTACTGCAGGACCTGTGAGCAGTCCCAAAAGGTAGGCAACGCAGGAGACAAGGTGAGAGCTCCTTTGATACCTGTGATTGAGGAGCCATTTCAGAGGGTAGCTATGGATATTGTGGGGCCTCTGAGTACCCCAAGTTCCACATGGAAAAAGTATATCTTAGTGGTGGTAGATTATGCTACAGGATACCCTGAGGCAGTGGCTCTGTCTTCCACTGAGGCTGAAATGTGGCAAATGCTTTGTTAGAGATTTTCAGTAGGGTAGGTTTCCCAAACGAAATACTGACTGACAGAGGTGCCAATTTCATGTCAAACCTGCTGGCTTGTCTGTGGAAGTACTGTGGGGTGAAGCACCTGAAGGCCACCCCCTACCATCCCCAGACTAATGGTCTTGTTGAGAGGTTAAACTCTACAATGAAGTCCATGATATAGTCATTTGCAGACCAGTTTAAGAGGGAGTGGGACAAATATTTGCACAATGTGTTGTTTGCTTACAGAGAGGGTCCCCAGGAATCCACAGGTTTTTCATCCTTTGAGTTGCTGTATGGGCATAGGGTGAGGGGACCTCTAGATTTAATTTGTGTTGAGTGGGAAGGTGTGTGTGAATCTCACAAGGAGTCTGTTGTGGCATATGTCCTAAACCTCAGGATAAGGTTCAGGGAACTCATGGGCTTGTCCCAGGAGAACTTGGCAGAAGCCCAGCAACAGGAAAAATGTATGGTACGATAGGAATGCTTGAGCTAGAGAGTATGCTGTAGGGCAGCAGGTAATGGTTCTCATTCCTGCCAGATGCAACAAGCTGTAAGCAGTCTGGGAGGGACCCTCCAAGGTGGTAAGAAAGGCAAGCAATGTTAACTACATGGTAGAATGCCAGACAGTGGCACAAATTGTACCATGTTAACATAATGAAACCTTACCATGACAGAGAGGCTTTTGTGCTGAGTATCTGCAGTGGACTGCAAGAGGAGTCTGAGGGAGATCTGGCGGCTGATCTCCTCAGTGAGGCTCGGACTGACACCTCAGTGGAAGGGGTATCAATGTCCCAGCAGCTATCTACTACTTAGGTTTGAGAAATCCAAGCAGTGTTACGGAGTTTGGGGACATGTTCACTGAGAAACCAGGGTGCACCAACCTGGTGCAGCACCAGGTGGACACAGGACCCCAAAGGCGTATTAAGCAGGCCCTTTATAGGGTGCCTGAGAGTGTCAAACAGACTCTGAGGGAGGAGATGCAAGAGATGTTGTAAATAGGGGTAATTCAAGAGTCCAGCAGTTCCTGGGCCTCCCCAGTGGTGCTGGTGCCAAAGAAGGATAGCAGCACCAGGTTCTGTGTGGACTACAGGAAATTAAATAGTCACACAGAGTCAGATGCTTACCCCATATCTAGGACAGATGAGGCCCTAGAGCAGCTGGGTGGATCTAACTATCTTACAACCATTGATCTTACCAAGGGTTACTGATGGGTGCCCTTGACTCCCAGTGCTAGAGATAGGTCACCCTTTGTGACTCTCTTTGGCTTGTATGAGTTCACAAAGATGCCCTTTGGGATGAAAAATTCCCCAGCGACTTTCCAGAGGCTGGTAGATCATATCCTAGCAGGAGCAGGAGAGTTTGCCCTTGCTTACCTAGATAATATTTTCATCTACAGCCACTCCTGGCAAGAGCACCTTCAGCATGTCAGGGAGGTGCTGGGCAGACTACAGATGGCATGGTGGGTCATTAAGCCCAGCAAATGTCAGGTGGGTGTGGCAGAGGTCTCTTACCTGGGACATAGAGTGGGGAGTGATAAGATCAGGCCAGAACCTGCCAAAGTGGAAGCCATTCAGGCATGGCCTCCATCTGTTACCAAAACGTATGTGAGGGCATTCTTAGGGACAGCAGGGTACTACAGAACATTCATCCCCAGTTATAGTACCATAGCTGCTCCCCTCACATACCTGACAAGGAAAAACAGGCCAGATAAGGTAGTGTGGACCACAGCATGTGAGTAGGCATTCCAGAAGCTTAAAAAAGCTTTGGGGGGACCCCCTGTGTTAGCCAATATTACAGCAAAGAATTTGTTGTGCAGGTGGATGCTTCGAACCATGGGGTGGGACTGTACTTAGCTAGATTTCTTCAGAGGGAGAAGAGCCACCCAATGGTTTATCTCAGTCATAGGCACCAATGCAGGGAGGAATGTTATGCAGCTGTAGAAAAGGAATGTCATGCCATAGTGTGGGCACTGCAGAAACTTCAGCCTTATCTGTATGGAAGACAATTTACTGTAAACAATCCCCTAAAGTGGTTACACAGAGCCAGCCAGCAAAAATGCCAAGTTGCTAAGATGGAGCCTGGGTTGCAAGCATATATGTCAGTGCAGCACCGCAGTGGGATAAGCAGTGCTAATGCAGATGGGCTGTCAAGACAGGGAATGGGGTAAAATATACTCAGATAGACCTAACCCTTTCAAGCAATGTTTCTCAAGGGCCACTTGAAAAACTAGCTTGAGTTCTCTGGGGGGGGGGGGTGAAGATGCATGAAGGCTGCCAGTATAGCTAGATAAAATGTTGTAGATTATTCTATGTCGTTGTAAATATGAATATAATCCACAGGCTTGTCCTCTTAAAATGTAAAGAAAACTGTATTAAATGTTGAACTTCAAAAATGTAACCACAGTGCACTCTGCTGGAAGAAAGCTGATAGGTCAAGCATTGTATGACTGTTAGATCTCAGAGCTTGGAGACAAGATGTCTAGGCTAAGACATTCCTTCTATTATTTTGAGACCAGAGATAATTGTTAGATTTTACTGTATAATGTTTTTTTATTGCTGTGGCCTCCTGCATGAACACATTACAAAAAGAAATGTAAATTCTGAGTTTCTGTTAGCCTGGGAAACCAGAGAAGTGTCAAGAATGATGTAATATAAAGCAGCACTGTGTTATCAGTTTATGGACGGAAAGAAAGGAGAGCATTTTGCATTTGTCTTCAGAACTGACCCCTCACCATCACTTGCTGGGCTCTGCCTGTATGTAATAGGATCTTAGACTTTAGTGTTTCTCTTAAGAAATAGATAGAAAATAGTAAATTTAGACTAGCTGTTTTCTATATTTGTCAGAATATTCTACAATATTATTTTAAGCATTTTCCTGTGATTTCTGAACTCTTGACTAGCACTGTGTTGAATTGAGAAGATTTGTCTTCTGTTTTATTATTTATTATTAAATATTTTAAACCTTTCAACTGTGGCTGTTTTGTGTAGAGATAATTTAAGCTTTATAGTACATTGCATGTATATAGTGATACTGTACCAAGCCACTCCAAATAAGCCTTGCAGTTCGTCACACTTACTATTGGATAATAATATTGCGCAGTAATAATTGGACATCCTTTGGTAAGGGCCTTATTAGTAGCTGATATTAGTGGTTTGTGGCAGCTGGTACTACCTTATTGACTGTCAAGAAGGGTCATAGTTGGAGAACCTGTGCCAGCCTTCCCCAGGAGTGTCTCTGTGTTTGTATATAACTTGTATCCTAAAGTATGTGTGTGTGTCAGCTACTTGGGCAGGGACACAAAGCACTGGTTGGGCAGAGAGGATGCTGGAGATTTTAGCTTGACCACTAGGCTGAGATCTGTACCATATAGCTGTGCCACTGGGGAGTCTTATTGGGGATCTGGAGAGAAAGAGAGAAACCAGCCCCAGACTGACTGTGATCTCTGTGTGTTCTTAAGGGAACTTGTACTTTACTGTGTGTATATTTTTATCAGATAAAAAAATGAATGAACACCAGTGGAAGCAATAAATCCAAACACAGGACTGTAACTGAGTTAATTGTTAAGCACTTTCACTCACTTTAATCAACATGAGCTTCTTCAGAACAAACAGTTTTCCAGTTCAAAATGCATTTATAAACTGTTGTCAATTAAATCACATGACATTCTTAAAGAAATCTAACCACTTATAAAAATAAAACATAACCAATTTAAATACAATAATCCAATGTCATGTATTGTAATACATACAGTATTAAGTAATAAAATAAGACACTTATTATTGTACACTAAAATAATAGGTAGTCAAAGTAATGAACTACCTATTTCTAGCCATTGTTAAGAAACATTTAATGTTAATAGTGCCATTGAGGCCTGGAGTTTCGTCAGCAACCAAAACTATTTGCCACAAACTTTCTTTACATTCTAAGAAAGTCTTATAGTCACCTGTAAAAGGATCAGAATTAACCCTTTCTAATACAAAGAAAGAAAAGTTCTTGAAGAGTAAACATTCTGTTGCATGCACTGCCAAAGCATTAGTTCTATCCTTTTTTCCAATGGCTAAAACATGCTCATATATTATTTTATGGAAAGCTCTAATAGTTTTTCCAACATAATATTTGTCACATGTATCACAGATAGCACAGTATACAACATTGGTGGTGTTACAGGTGTAATAATCCTTAGCCCAGAACCTTCTCCCTATGTGTTTGAATTCTATACTGGACACATTACTCTTAAATCTACATTGCTTACATTTTCCACAGGAAAAACTACCAGCAAGCCTAGATGTAGAATTCACAACCATCATCTTATTGTTTTCCAAAATATGTTTCTAAGTGCTAATACTTCCCGAATGATGTTCTTAAGCCAAACTAAATCGTAGCCTCTCTCTCCAAAGAATTGTGTCAATTTGTCTACCTCAAGAGATGTATATTGTGTCAAATATTCTCTCAGGTATTCTAAACCTGCCTCCTGGATTATACTTGTGTATAGAGAAGTGACATCTAAACTGGCAAAGAAAAAAGCTTCAGAAACTTAAGTTCACGTAATAATTCTAATAAATGCCAAGAATCACGCAAATAGAACTTTGATTTCTGAACCACTGGATTAAGTATATTATCTAGCCAAATGGAAATAGGCTCAGTTTTAGAATGAGTTGCTGACACTATAGGTCTAAAAGGAGGGCTAACACGGTCTTTATGTACCTTGGGAATACTGAACAAAACTGCCATTTTAGGGTATTCAACCTGTAAGAAACTGTATGTGTCAAAATCTATGCTAATCTCACAAAATAAATCAAAATGCATCGTATCTACCCTTTGAAAACAGTTAAGAATAAATTCACTAGTAACTTCTTTGTAACATTTGTCATCATGAAGTAAGGTTAACATAGCAGATTCATATACTGTAGTTTTCATGACTAATGAGCCCCCCTTGTCAGCTTTCATAACTCTGACTTCTTTATTCTTACTCAAATCAAACAGGGCCTTTCTTTCTCCTTCTGGCAAGTTAGAAACATAAGGTTCTACACTCAAAGTTCTAAACTGTCTCCACGGGCAACAAAAAGACTCCAAAATGGTCACAACAGGTGGAGAACAAGAACAAGGGAAAGGGGAAAGTTCGGAAAAAGAACTGACTTTTGGCATTGAAATTTTGAATCTTACTGGTGATGAACTTAACCAAGATACTGTTTCTGTGTTAAAACATGTTTTTTCTTTTATACCTTCGAATACTGTGAATATCCCTAGATTGATAGCTGACTTCAGGTTATATTTAAGGAAATTAAATCTGAAATGTATTTTTCATAATCTTCCTGAAGTCAGGAGTGAAGTGACAGTTTGCAAGAAAAATAGCACTTACAATCCTGCTCTAAATTCTACCATTCAAGTTTTTGGCACTCTTTGTGAAAGACTCATACAGGTTCTTATAGGTTGAATACATTAAAATGGCAGTTTTGTTCGGTATTCCCAAGGTACATAAGGACCGCGTTAGCCCTCCTTTTAGACCTATAGTGTCAGCAGCTCATTCTAAAACAGTCTATTTCCATTTAGCTAGATAATATACTTAATCCAGTGGTTCAGAAATCAAAGTTCTATTTGCGTGATTCTTGGCATTTATTAGAATTATTAAGTGAACTTAAAGTTTCTGAAGCTTTTTTCTTTGCCAGTTTAGATGTCACTTCTCTATACACAAGTAAAGACCAGGAGGCAGGTTTAGAATACCTGAGAGAATATTTGACACAATATACATCTCTTGGGAACAACACAGTTAACACTGTTTGTACCCTTATGGAGTTGGTTCTCACCAATATTTTTTTTCAAATTTGGTAGTAGTTTCTTTCAGCAGATATCAAGTGTTGCCATGGGGTCCAGAGTAGCTACATCTTTTGCTAATATTGTCATGGCCCACTGGGAGTTAAGATTTCTTTATGTTTTGCCTTTTTTAGACAATATTTTGTTCTATAGGCGTTACATAGATGACTTGATCATTCTCTGGAAGGGCGATTACAGTAGCTTTCCTTTGTGGAGCATCTGAATTGTAGTACCACCTTTCTTAAATTCACAGTTGGAGGTTTTGGTGAGTCTATAGATTTTTTAGATCTTTATTTAACTTTTGAAACTGTGTCAATGAATTTCAAGAGTCAAATATTTAGGAAGGCCACCTTTGTTAACCAGTATCTACACAAGGAAAGCTTACATCCTGTCCATATGAAGGGTGGAGTGGTAAAAGGTCAATTCATACGCCTCAGTAGGTTGACAAATTAACATTCTGTTTTTCTACATGAGATAGACAAATTGACACAATTCTTTTGAGAGAGAGGCAACAATTTAGTTTGGCTTAAGATCATTCAGGAAGTATTAGCACTTAGAAACACTTCTGCTTGTCCCATTTTGAGCATTAGGGACACCCTTAGGGAAGTGTCCCCAAGTCTTCAATGTAAAGACCCTTTTGGTTTTTCTTTAGCTTTTCCCATACCAGTTTGTAATGAGATGGTCTACATCAAGAGAATTTTACTGGATCATTGGAAGGTTATTATGGGAAATACCGAACTCACAAATATTTTGGGTGTAAGACCACATTTTTCTTACAGGAAGACTACCAGTATTAAGCATATTTTGGAAAACAATAAGTTGATGGCTGTGAATTCTACATCTAGGCTTCCTGGTAGTTTTTCCTGTGGAAAATGTAAACAATGTAGATTCATGAGTAATGTGTCCAGTATAGAATTCAAACACATATGGAAAAGGTTCTGGGCTAAGGATTATTACACCTCTAACACCACCAATGTTGTATACTGTGCTACCTATGATACATGTGACAAATTTTATGTTTGAAAAACTATTAGAGCTTTACATAAAATCAATATATGAGCATGTTTTAGCCATTAGAAAAAAGGATAGAACTAATGCTTTGGCAGTGCATGCAACAGAATGTTTACCCTTCAAGAAATTTCCTTTCTTTGTATTAGAAAGGGTTAATTCTGATCCTTTTACAGGTGACTATAGGACTTTCTTAGAATGTAAAGAAAGTTTGTGGCAAATAGTTTTGGTTGCTGACGAAACTCCAGGCCTCAATGGCACTATTAACATTAAATGTTTTTTAACAATGGCTAGAAATAGGTAGTTCATTACTTTGACTACCTATTATTTTAGTGTACAATAATAAGTGTCTTATTTTATTACTTAATACTGTATGTATTATAATACATCATATTAGATTATTGTATTTAAATTGGTTATTTTATTTATTTATTTTTTATTTTTATAAGTGGTTAGATTTCTTTAAGAATGTCATGTAATTTAAATGACAACAGTTTATAAATGCATTTTGAACTGGAAAACTGTTTGTTCTGAAGAAGCTCATGTTGATTAAAGTGAGTGAAAGTGTTTAACTATTAACTCAGCTATGGCCCTGTGTTTGGATTTATTGCTTCCACTGTTGTTCATTCATTTTTTATCTTGTTTTGAGTTTGTTTTATTTCTATTTTGTCTTTGTATATTTTTTATCCTTCCCAGTGTGGACACCCCCCACTGGTGTTAGTGGTGAGGACTGAGGCTCCTTGATTACTGGGCAGTGCACGGGCTTCACAGTACAACTTCGAATTGAAAGGCTTCTTCTGATCCAAAGTCTGTGAAAACAAAGGATTCATTGGCTTCAAAGGCCTCCAATCCTCCTAAAATATTGGACACACTGCCTAAGACAAGGTACTCCCCATCTGTGGACCCTTTTCTGTCAAGGGTGCCATTTTCTTTACAGACCGGAGTCTCCATCCAGGCAGTCCTCTCACTCTTCTAGGAGCCTCACAGTAGAAGATATAGCGAGGGTAGTGGACAGATGCTTTTGGCGCAGAGCCTTCCATTTGTTTTGGCTCCTAACCTTTCGGGTCAGGAAGCCCTTTTATCTAAGACTCCACCTGTAACTCTTCCTCCTATGACTGCCTCCATGAGTTTGGAGGTCTTAGAGCTGAGTCATCCAGTCCCTTCAGCAAGGGTTAGATCGGCACTGACTTCTGTCCCAGGGTGGCTTTCCTCTGAGCAGGGTGGGACTAGGGATCAGAAAGCCCTCCTTTCACACCCAGGTTCCTGTCCTTATCTGGGAAGGTCAGTCTTTAGGACCTTGGAGAGAGCCCTATCAGCTTCCATAACACAGAAGGGTCCTGTCCCTGTGAGTTCTGTATCTTTTCTTGCTCTGTCAGGAGTCTCAACTAGCCTTCCCACAGGGGCAGCTGATACCAAAAGTTCAGGACACCCATTTGGGTATTTCTACCTCTTCTGATATCTCTCCAGATTATCCCAGTGAAGAAATCCCTCAGTCGAGGAAGCATCTGGATTCCTCTGAATCTGTCACCAAAGACACAGATTTTGAGGAGGACAAGGGATCCGCATAGTCACCTCCTGTGGATGTCTTGTTTGGAGACATTCTTGAAATCCTTAAACAGGGAGGTGGCTGGAAATCTGTCAATCCTTTGTTGGAGGAATCTGTGTTCCTGGAGGTATTTGGTACCAGCCCATCTATGTCTTGGGTGATTATGCCTACCGATGAGGTCCTTGAATTGGTCAAACAGCGGGCAAGGAAGGAGCCTGACTACATTGACCCCATACCAAGTAAGCCTGATAAAATTATGACCCCTTAAGAAGACAAATAGTTCTGGTCCACCGGCCCCCTTTGAATACCATGGTTGTAGCAGCGGCCACCAGGAAGGAACTAGCTGACAAAAGTTCCTCTGTTCATTCCCTCAACAAGGAGCTGCAGGCTATGGACAGGTTTGGGAAGCATGTCTACTCTTCAAGGACCTTTGCCTTGAGGTCCCTGAACTAACTGGCACATTTCATCAGATTACAAAGGTATCTGACAAAGGAACTCTTGAATACTCTTGCAAGAATTATGTCTGAGGAGGTGAAGGACTCAGTCACCTCACAGCTGGCAACCCTTCAGTTGATATCAAACTTGTCCGTGAGGCTAATTTCCAATGTGACACAAGTAATCTGAAGGGCAGTGGGTTCAGGCGCAGCTATCAGGAGACGCACCTGGATGCCTTTTAAATCTACGTTTATCAGTACTGCTTTTGATGGCATGTCTTTTTTTTAGCCCCAGTGTAAAAGATACATTGTGCAGGTGTGAGAAGGATGGAAAGAACCTTTCTGTGATGGGCATGCATTTTTTTCCACCCCCAAAGATACTTTTCGAGGAATCACTGGGGACGTAGAAAACTGTGGTTCAAGAAATCACAAGGATCTGACACACATGGAGGGTCTTTCCCCAGAGGCAGAAGGTGAAAACTCAAATGGGAGACATCACCCTCCTGGTAGAGGATGCCCACATCAAGGGTCCAGAAAACCTTTCTTTGGCAAACCCTCCAGTGCTCCTGAACTGAGGCCTGATTGCCCCCCCCCCTCTGTAGGCAGTTGGGGGTAGTTTGTCCCTGCACCAGAGAGTCTGGCTAGAGAAGGGTGCAGAATATCATATCTGTAGGATATATAATTCCATTTTCCCTTCCTCCTCCAATTTCCAGGAAAATCCCTGATGTTCCAGACAGAGGAATCAAGCAGCCATACAAATACAAAAGCTGCTAGACTAAACAAACTCTACAACAAAAGGAGAAAGCTACTACAAGATAGAGCAAAATCCTTAAAAGGTAAGACACCGCTGATCACTATAAGTAAAAAGCTAAGAGCTCTCATAAAATCATCCAAAGCTAATATTGAGAAAAAAATAGCTAAGGACTCTAAAGACAACCATAAGGCATTCTTTAGCTATGTCAGAAACCTAGGAGTAAACTCCCAGATATGCTCAGAATTAGTTCAAAATGATGTGAAGATTACTGATCCTACAGACATTGCCAACATACTGGCTGACAGGTTCAGTGCAAACTTCTCCCTCCCCTCCCCCCCTAAAGGAGAGATATCTATACCAAATGATTGTAGCCCCCCAAACATCTCTAACGCCCAGGTGAGAACTGCTCTCTCCAAGGCAAAGAACACAGCATCCATGGGACCTGATGGTGTCCCCGGCTGTGTGCTCCATGAACTCAATGAGGAATTAAACCCACAGTTAGGACAGCTGTTTAATCTTAGTCTCACCTCCGGATACGTACCCAGGAAGTGGCGCACAGCGACTGTGGTCCCACTCCACAAAGGCGGTGCCTCCACCGACCCTGGAAATTACCGTCCCATTAGCTTGACAAGCCTTATCTGCAAAGCCATGGAGAGGATCATAATGGATCTCATAAATAAAGACATAGGGAACTTGCAGACTTTGGATCCAACCCAGTTTGGCTTTGTCAAAGGCAGATCATGCCTTTTAAACTTCGTTGACTTTTTCGAAACAGTCACCAAGGCCATTGACGAGGGAAAGGCAGTCCATACAGCCTACCTAGACCTGGCGAAGGCTTTTGATACAATACCTCACTCGGGTATCATTGAAAAACTTATCAACTTAAATGTAAACCCATACATTACAAGATGGGTTGCAAACTGGCTGAGTGACAGAACCCACAGGGTCAGAGTTGCTGGCGCCATGTCAGACTCAAAGCCTGTCACAAGTGGTGTCCCACAGGGCTCAGTCCTGGGCCCACTCTTGTTTGGCATCTACTTTTCTGAAGTACAAGCAAACACAGGAGGGTTATGGCTGACAAAGTTTGCAGATGACTGCAAACTGGGCCGTGGTTGAAAACACATCCGACACAGATATCCTTCAGAAGGGTCTCACAGAAATGGATAACTGGTGCCAGAGCCATGGCCTAAAGTTAAATGCCAAGAAATGCATAGTCATACCCTTCGGGAAAAATAAGGTTACCCCTAGCTACCATATAGGTGGCAATCCCTGAACACAGAAGAAGTTATTAGGGACCTGGGAACCCAGGTTGACAGTAGCCTTTCATTCGACACTCATATTGCTAAATTAGTTAGGAAGACCTTCTACATTGCCCACCTTATCATGAAGGGATTCACATCTAGATCAAGGGAAGTCATAGTCTCCCTATACTCATCACTCATCAGACCAATGATCGAGTACAATGCCCCATTCGGAATGTATCTGACCCGACACTTGCAGCAGCTGGAGAGGCCACAAAAGTTCCTCACCAAAAGGATAAAGGGTCTCAAAAATCTGTCTTATGCTGCCCGACTGAAAGAACTCCAGTTATATTCATTTGCTTACCGCTTGCTCAGAGGTGACCTATGCCTGACATACAAGGCCATGTCAAACCCAGATTTGATGAACATGCTTCATCTCAAGAAATCTAGATCCCTCAGAGCCACAAGGGCGGGAGACTTAAACCTCGACACGGTTATTAATAGGACGTGCTGGAGGGATAGATTCATCACCCAAAGACTCCCTATGCTGTGGAACAAAATCCCGGTTTATGTGAGGCAGAGCACCTCGCTGGCCTTGTTCAAGAGGAATCTTGACCAATGGATGGGGGATCGCAGATACACCCCAGGGGTTACCTCAGTGTCACTGCTCGACAGAGGCACAGCAAAATAATGGGCATAGTTTCTCCAAACTAAAGGGGTGGCGTAAGCCACAAAACTATGGGCTAGGCTTATAAATGCCCTCGGGCAGATAGCCTAGTATGAACCTATGAACCTATGAACCTATGAGTCATCCAAGAGGTCCCCCCAGACCAGAAAGGATCCTGAACTTACTCAAGATTCTTTTTAGCATTAAAAAAACAGGGGACTGGAGACTAGTTCTTGATCTAAGCAAAATAAACAGATTTGTTTGAAAGACAAAGTTCCAGATGGTCATGGTTCAGTCCATTCTTCTGTATCTGGAAAAAGATGACTGGATGTGCTCAGTAGATCTCCAGGATGTGTACTATCATATAAAAATAAACAGGCAATCCAGGGGAGTCTTACACTTCCAGCTCGGAGCCGGTCATTATAAGTTCAGACTACTGCCCTTTGGTCTCACCACAGCCCCCAAGGTTTTCACCAAATGCATGGTAGTGGTAGAAGCTCACTACTGGCTCATTACCGCTCTGACCAGGCATCAACTCATTATGGCAAAAGAACAGGTCATCCATGCTTACACAAGGTTGGGAATAACCATAAATTTTGAGAAGTCAAATCTGGAGCCAACTCAAACTCTAGAATTCATAAGAGCTCTACTAGACACAATGTCAACAGTCACCTCCCTTCCCCTTTCCATAGTTCATATCTTAAGATCACAAGTCAACAAGATACTTTGCAGTACCACAATCTTGTCTTGCCTAGTACTGCAAGCTCTCAGATCAATGGCAGCAGCAATAACACTTGTTCTGCTAGCCAGGTTTTACATGAGAATTCTCCAGTGGATGCTGGCATCTCAGTGGTTTATTCTTCATCTACCTTTGTCAACCCCAATATGAATTACATATTTTACACACTTGTGCAAGAAAAGTCTAATTTGGTGGATCCAATCAGGTCATTTGCTACAGAGTTGTCCATTTGTCCCTTCACAGCCCAAGGCAATAGTGACCACGGATGCTTCCCAGCTAGGCTGGGTGGGGAGCATTACCTGCGAAAATTGGTCTAAGGCATGTGGTCCCCAAATATCCCATTTTGCATATCAAGGTGCTTGAGTTGAGAGCAGTGCTTTTAGCCTTGCAAGCTTTTCAGGATGTTCTCCCATCAGGAATGATTGCATTTCAAATGGACAATGTATCAGTGGTTTAGTACATCAACAAACAAGGAGGAACCACATTGTATCCCCTATGTCAAGAAGCACTAAGGGTGTGCAATAGGCAATATCTTCCAATTGCTTTCTCTTAGCAATGCATATATCGGTGAAGTCCAACATGTGAGCTGACAAGCTGAGCAGGTAGATACTGTTACCTCATGAATGGTCCCTCAATCAGAAAATGGCAGAACAACTTTTTCACAAATGGAGCCAGCCATGCTGTGACTTCTTTGCATCACCCCTAAACAGCAAGTGCAGCAGCTATTTTGCCCTGATTCCCCCCACAGGGGGAGTTATCAAGGGATGATCTTCTCCACGATTGGCCTCCCTGGATTACTTCATGCATATTCCTCAATTCCCCTAATTCTAAATTCCTTCAGAGACCTGCCAGGTTGAAGACCAAAATTATCCTCATTGCCCCCCTTTTGGCCTTGACAGATTTGGTTTCCCTTCATTTGGCCTCATTTAGTTCACCATCCTTGGATTCTGGACCCAGCTCTGGACCTCGTTCTCTCAACTGATGGGCATGACACATTTGGACCTTCCGAGCCTCAAGCTTGGTTTCTCCAATTCCACTAATAGCCAGACAATGATTGCTCTCTTCCCCTGTGCATCACATCTTGCTATCTTCCCTTAAGCCATCCACTAGGAAACATTATGCTAGTAAGTGGAAAATATTTGTATATTGGGCTATTCAAAAACATATAGATCCCTTTTTGCCACCAATTAATCATATGCTAGAGTTCTTGACACTGCTTTTCAACCAAGGGGCCAGTTCTTCAACAGTGAGAGTCCAATTAGCAGCAATTTCTAATTTCCACAATGGCTTTGATGGCCGCTGACTAGCCTCTCATAAACTCTGTCAAACCTTTTTGCGCCACATATTTCTTCTTAAACCCCTTTTTAAAGATCCCATTCCACTGTGGGATCTCAATATGGTATTGCAGTCCTTGATTCTGCCACCCTTTGAGTCTGCCTGTGATTGTGACCTAAAGTTTTTGTCTTGGAAGACCTTATTTTTAGTTGCCCTCACCTCCGCCACATGAATGTTGGAAATGCAGGCATTGTCAGTAAAATCTCCATATCTCATTTTCCATATGGATAGAGTATCCTTACAAACTAATGTATCCTTTTTGCCCAAGGTAGTATCACAAATCAACATCAATGTATTAATCTGCCAGTATTCTTTCTGAACTATTCCATCAAAGGAGAATGTCTGCTACACTTGCCAGATGTGCATAGACAATTACGTTTCTATCTTCATAGGACAAAAGATATCAGAAAAACTGATCAGTTATTTGTATCATTTTAGAATTGAAGTTGGGTGCACATGTATCTGTAGTCGCCTTAGCTAAATGGCTTACTGACTACATCTCCTTTATTTATAACAAGATATGAATGACTTTGCCTTACAAAGTACGGGCTTATTCTACCAGAGGTGTAGCTACCTCTTTAGTTTTCTACTCAAGAACTTCCGTGGATGATATTTGTTTAGCAGCAACTTGGGCTTCCCCTCACACCTTTATCTCTCATTATAAACTGTATTTGGTGTCCAGAGGTACAGCATCTTTTGGTTCAGTGGTGCTCCGAAATATCCTTCCTTAAATCCAACCAGGGTTCTAAGTAGTTGGGGACTCTGTCCCATCAGTTGAGAATGTAATGAAAACTTGACAACTTCAGATAAAAAGTTATGTACTTACCATAACATTCCATTTGTATTGTCAATTTTCATTCCTCCTTGGCTCCCCTCCCACCAACCGCCAACCTGTTTTAGGTTTATTCTAGAAGAGTGAAAGGATACAACTTTTGGGTTACCTCCTTATGCCCTTACCAGCTCCAAAGGTGGCATTGCCCCTTCCTCTCTCAGACTCTCTCTTTTTCTCCTCATCCAAATTATACACCTATATGTATAAATTATAAGAGTACCTCTTTCTTTAGTGCTTATCAAAAGAAGAAAACCAGGGCTGTGTTACAAGTTTCTGTGTTTGCCATACCTTACTTGGATAGAAGGAAGTTTCTCTGTTCACCTGTGAGAGAGGGGAGCTTTGAGCAGCATATCTGTCCCTGGAAGAGTGGTATCAGCCCAGAAATTAGTAGTTCATTGGCCATTTTGAGCTAATTTCTCTCTCTTTCATTTCCCTGCTATAAAAAACGCTTTTGCCCGGTTTTGCGCACTGGTTAGCTATGGTATAACTATTCCCGGCTCCACAAAGTTTCCTCTTCAATTTTTTTCCCTTGGAACTAGACAAACTTTCAACTTAAGCACTCAAACCATTAATTTCTCAGCCTGACACTTGCTCAAAAACTCATAGCAAGCACTTATAAACCCTAGCACTAGACCCCCCTATACTGTACAGAAGGACAAGGCTCTCTTTCTGACCTTACCAGCCAATCAGTAAAACAGTTCACTGTATCTATCCAGGCATGTCCAAAGGGCAGTTTCAGGTGTACTCTCCAGTCCAACTGGTGAATCTGGGCAATGTTACAACTGCCTCATGTACACAGCAACCCTCTCCTCCTATCACCAAACACTAATACATGTGAGAGATGCAATTATATGGCCAAACTGGAGGCTAAGCTCTCTCAACCCAAGACTGGATCAGACAGTCAAGAGGAGAATGGAAATACTTGCATCACACCACCAGTCTCACATCGACCCATTAAATCAGCACCGGCAAAAAACACACACAAATACACAAAAACATATTCGGAGGCTCTAAATAAAAATCTGCAAAAACAACAGAGACCTCCAAAGCAGACATCCAAGCAACCTCCACCCCCCCACACACAAACCATGAAACACATGCTTTACAAAACCAGTGTGCCACGCAATCACAGCCCTTAAGGCAAAATAACATACCCAACACACTAGTAATAGGTGACTCTATAGTCAGGCACACTGACATCCCACTCACTAGGCTGAACAAGAGAAGGTTACTGTTAGCTGCCTGTCAGGTGCCAGGATCCGCCACATAACGCAAGCACTCAGGTCACTCCAGAACAAGTACAAATATGACTCTGTCATTGTCCATGTTGGTGTGAATGATCTGAGCCATACCTCCCTGGACTACATGAAAAGAGACATGGAAGAGCTCTCTGATCACGTAGCCCAGTTCGGTATGACCCTGACCCTGAGTAGCATCCTGCCCTCACCAACAATGATACCACGGTATAAAGAAAAAAATGATCAATTTCAACAATTGGCTATGTTTCTGGTGTCATTCAAAGGGGATCCAGTGTCTGTCTGCCTGGGATGACATGCTCGACAAGCCACGCTGCTTCACTAGAGATGGCTTACACCTGTCATCCTTAGACTTTTGAATACTGGTCAAGGCTCTTGCCACCCCCATGGTGTCTTTTTTAGGCAAGACTCAAAAGACAAACCCACTGCCGTAAATAGCACAAGTAACAAAAAACTGAGGGTAATGGTACTCAGTGCCAGAAGTCTAAACCTCAAAATGTACGCACTCGAGGCACTCCTCAGTATGGAGAAAATCGATATATGTGCAGTAACAGAAACCTGGTTCAAGGCTCCAGAGAGCACCCCAGCACTACCAGGCTACAACTCATACCATACATTTTTGCCACAGAACCTGGACCGAAATACAAAAGGTGGGGGCATACCCATATTCATCAAGGATACCCACACCTCCAGGTTAGTGGCACAGCACGATGCTTCAGACATCATCTACGTGCAACTAACAATGGGCAAAACTGCAGTTCAAATTGTAGCTTGCTACAGATCACCCACCATGTCCCAGGACCCCCATTCTGCATTTCTGGAAACACTGGGAAATATAAAGGTCCTACCAAACACCCTAATATTGGGTAATTTCAATTGCCCAAACATTAACTGGGAGAACTACTCAAGTACTAACTCCCTTTCCCAACATTTCGTAGAATTTATAAACTCAAACACCCTGGATCAGCTGGTCAACACTCCTACCAGAGGTGGCAATATACTGGACCTGGTCATCACCAACATGGGCGACCGGTGTTCCACACCAGAGGTCAACCCCTCGCTGGTTAGATCTGACCATAAACAAATCACTTTGGATATCAACATTCTGCCCCCATCCCCGGACAAAGAAACCACCATGAAAAATTTTCAAAGCAAACTTCACGTTACTTAAGACCGAGGTGGAAAGATTCAAAGCCCCCATGCTAAAGGATAACATTGTCCAAGCTGCAAAATCCTTTACTAATGCATTCTATGGGCACCTACAAGAATTCATGGATCGTGCTATCCCAAGCAAAACCAAGACTCACTCCTCCAAGAAAAGGAAACCAGTCTGGTGGATCCCTGCCATAAACAAGCTATACAATAGAAGGAGGAAACTAGTACAGAAAAGAGTAAAACCCCAAGAAGGGAAGACATCCCTGATCAGTATCAGCAAGAAATTACGATCCCTCATAAAATCATCCAAGGTGAGCTTCAAAAGAAAAATTGCCAAGGACTCCAAAGATAACCACAAGGCATTCTTTAGCTATGTCAAGAATCTAAGTGGCAATGCTCAAATCTGCTTGGAGTTAGTGCAGAATGGCACAAAATACACTCAACCGACCGATATTGCCAACATCCTGGCAGACAGGTTCAGTGCAAACATCACCCCCCCCTCTCACTCACAAAAGGGCCCATAACCATACCAGAAGAATGTAGAGCCCCTGAAATCACAGACACTCTGGTTAAAATAGCCCTCTCCAAAGCCATAAACACAGCATCAATGGGACTGGACGGTGTCCCAGGCTGCGTCCTACATGAGCTCAAAGATGAATTAACCCTTCACCTAAACACACTGTTCAAACTCAGCCTCTCCACAGGCTATGTATCCATAGAGTGGTGCACAGCAATGGTTATTCCACTCTACAAAGGTGGAGCCACAGCAGACCCCGGGAACTATCATCCTATAAGCCTGACTAGCTTGGTTTGCAAGACTATGGAGTGCATCATCATGGAACTCATTAACAGAGACATTGGGTCCCTACCCAGTTCGGCTTTGTTAAGGGCAGATCATGTCTCCTAAACCTGATGGACTTCTTTGAGACAGTTACCAAAGCTATAGATGAGGGAAAGGTGGTGCACACAGCCTACCTAGACCTCGCAAAGGCCTTTGACACCATTCCCCATTCTGGTATTATAGACAAGCTCACCAGCCTGAACATAAACCCTTATGTCACAAGATGGGTTGCCAACTGGCTCATGGACAGAACCCACATGGTGAGAGTTGTAGGATCTAGGTCCGACTCTAAACCCAGTACAAGTGGCATTCCCCAGAGCTGAGTCCTAGGAACCCTCCTGTTAGGCATTTACTTCTCAGAGGTACAGGCAAGCACAGGAGAACTATGGCTGATCAATTTCGCAGGCGACTGCAAACTAGGGGCTATAATTGAGTCTCTGACTGCCACAGACATCCTTCAAAAGGGTCTCACTGAGACGGATACCTGGTGTCAAAATCATGGCCTCAAGCTAAATGCCAAAAAGTGCATAGTCATCTCCTTTGGAAAAAACAAAGTACCCACAAACTACCACATAGATGGTAGTCCCCTAAATACTGAACACATAATAAGGGATCTGGGGTCCCAAGTCGATAGTAATCTCTCCTTTGATAATCACATTGCCAAAGTGGTTAGAAAATCCTTCTGTGTGGCCCACCTAATCACAAAAGGGTTCGCATCCAGATCAACCTAATCACAAAAGGGTTTGCATCCAGATCAAAAGAGGTCATTCTGCCCCTCTACTCATCACTCATCAGACCCATCATAGAGTACAACTCCCCATTTGGGATGTACCTTACAAGACACCTGCAGCAAATGGAAAGACCACAGAAGTACCTTACCAAGAGGATCACTGGCCTGAAACAGATGTCCTATACAGCTCGACTGAAGAAACTTCAGCTGTACTCAGTTGCATACTGCCTACTCAAAGGTGACCTCTACCTGGCATACAAGGCCATGTCCAACCCAGAATTGATGGACATGCTCTACCTAAAGAAAACCATATCCCCATGAGCCACCCGCTCTAGGGATCTAAACCTCACCACAACAATAAATAGGATGTGCTGGAGGGATAGATTCCTGACCCAGAGACTTCCCATGCTTTGGAACAAGATTCCAATCTACATTAGGCAGAGGTCCTCACTAACACTCTTCAAGAGAAACCTTGACAAGTGGATGGGAAACAGAAAGTTTACCCCTGGGATCACTTCAGTGACTCTGCTGGACAGAGGCACAGAGAACTAATCTAAGGGGGCGGCGAAAGCCAACACATTCTGGCTAGGCTTATAAATGCCTTCGCAGATAGCCTAGTTACCTACCTATGAACCTATAAGAAAGAGAGGATAAATAAACCATAAAGAAAAAAACTAAGTTTGAGACCTTCACAAGTGTGAGTTCAAAAATTCAGCGTAGTCATAAAATCCAAAAAAAATTATTGTAATCCACTCCATCAAGCTCTTTCAACCCTCTACACTTAATACTGGGACTTCATCAGAACATACATAGTACAGATATAGAGAATCAGAACAATAGCTGCCACCAAATGCAAGTGTCCAGGCCCAAAAAACAAATATAGTCCAAATGTAAACAAACCAAAGAAGGACCAAGAGCAGGCTGGAGATTCCAGTTTCAAAGTAGTTTATTCCAGAACAGATGACATCCAAACACAAAACAACACTAGCGCTTTCTTAGGTGTGTACCCCACTTCATCAGGTGTAACAATGTTTCACTTAAGCATATACTCTAGAAGTGCTGCAAAACAGCCAATGACTGGTCACATGATATTTTTGCTTAAAGCCACATAAACACATTTCCTTAAAGAAAGTGGTACAAATATAAAAGCATACATATACTGTATTGAAAATGTACATGAGACTTTATTAAAAGTATTAAAAATTATATATATTAAAAAATGCATATATTAAAAACTAATACTTAAAGTGTAAACACATATGAAAAACGTTTTCATTTAAAATTGGTCTCTTCTTTAAAATAGGCTTCAGAGGTATATGGTCATTTAAACCATGCCCACAGTCTGCTTTAAGTCTAACAATCCATTTGGCTTCTAAGGCCTCAGTTTTATTGCGGACATCAACACCTCTGATATTCTCATTAACCCTTCCTATCACAATAAACTTAAAAATATGTCCATCACCATTGTGACTGACATGCTTAGAAAGTGCACTAACTTTATCCCTTCTATTAATATGATATAAATGTTCTCTGATTCGATCTTTAAGTGTCCTATCAGTTTTCCCAACATAGAATTTAAAACATTTCAAGCAATGTGCAAGATATACCACATGTTTAGTATTACATGTAGTAGAAATTTTAAAAGTGTATCCCCTTTTTTCATCTGGGTGTATAAATTTAGTACTGGTGTTCAAGTAACCACAATAATTACACCGTCCATACATAGTTAAACCTTCATACTGTAAAGCTTTAAATTCATTCCTTGGAAAACATAGCTTCCTTTTAA
Organism: Protopterus annectens; assembly: GCF_019279795.1. NCBI lineage: Eukaryota > Metazoa > Chordata > Ceratodontiformes > Protopteridae > Protopterus > Protopterus annectens. The sequence goes on along the minus strand of NC_056750.1, from coordinate 96,564,929 downwards.
GGGACAGCTCATTTTTAAACATAAACCTAGGTTCATGGTCAATAACATTACTAATGTCTTTGTCTGAGGTTAAAATAACCCCATTTTTCTTTACTACACCCATATATTTATATACATCAGATGAGTAGTGTAGAGGCGTCTTAAGTTTCCTTGTAGTATTAGTATTTTTAATGTTACTAGAAACACTTATGTTTAAGAAATAAGGTTTTGCTGCTGAATCTCTGTTTGGCCACTTCCTGTACATTATTCTTTACCATCTTCTCATCATAACCTCTCTCTCTTAAATTTGTAATAACATTGTCAGTGCAATCTATAAAGTCTGCTTCTCTTCCATTGAGCCTAGAAGCTCTGTGCTGAGGGTGCATGCTGTCATGTGACAACAAAGTATTCGCATGGCATGTTTTTTTTTGTATTGTATTGTTTTCTGTACAGGCTGTTGGTGTCATCCCTCAATATCGCTACATCAAGGAAGTTGATTTCATCTACAGAATTTTAAAAATGTGGTACTACTATTAACATAACACACAAATTCAGATAACTGTTGTTTGGTTCCATTCCATAAAATAAAAAGGTCATCCACAAATCTTCTAAAAAATGAAATATATTTACTATAAGGACCTTTTAAATATTCATCTTCCCAAACCACTATAACGGCATTGGTGTAGCTACTGGCACACAAGGTGCCCATAGCTATACCATTGCTCTGCCAGTAAAAGTTTTTTCCAAATACAAAAACATTATAGCATAGGACAATTTCAAGTAAAGCCTTTAGAATTAAAATCTGCCTAATTTCAAAGTTAGGCTAAGTCATAATAAACTTTTCTATACTCTCAATTCCAATTTCTTTTGGAATCAGTGTGAAAAGTGAGACCACATCCATGGTAACAAGTAGGTAATCAGCATTAACATCCAATATTTGTATATGGTCATACAGATCTTTCAGTGTGCCTATTTCTATATACATAGAAAAGAATTTAAGGCCATTTTTGAATGAAATACCACATGTCCTAAGGGACACTGAACATTTTCTGAAAGATCTGTATGACCATATACAAACATTGGATGTCAGTGCTGATTACCTAGATTGCCTACTTGTAACCATAGATGTGGTCTCACTTTTCACGGTGATTCCGAATGAAATTGAAATTGAGAGTATAGGAAAGTTTATTATGACATATTCTAACTTTGAAGTTAGGCAGATTTTACTTCTAAAGGCTTTACTTGAAATTGTCCCATGCTATAATGTGTTTGTATTTGGAAAAAGCTTTTACTGGCAGAGCAATGGCATAGCTATGGGCACCTCGTGTGCCAATAGCTACACCAATGCTGTTATGCTGGTTTGGGAAGATGAATATTTGTAAAAGGTCCTTATAGTAAATATATTTCATTTTTTAGAAGATTTGTGGATGACCTTTTTATTTTATGGAATGGAACCAAGCAACAGTTATCTGAATTTGTGTGGTATGTTAATGGTAGTACCACATTTTTAAAATTCACTTCCATAAATTCTGTAGATGAAATCAACTTCCTTGATGTAGCGATACTGAGGGATGACACCAACAGGCTGTACACAAAACAATACAAGAAACCATGCCATGTGAATACTTTGTTGTCACATGACAGCGTGCACCCTCAGCACATCTTTAAGAATGTTGTAAGAAATCAAGCTTTTAGAGCTTCTAGGCTCAATGGAAGGGAAGCAGACTTTATAGATTGCAATGACAATGTTATTAAAAATTTAATAGAGAGAGGTTAGGATGAGAAGATGGTAAAGAATAATGTACAGGAAGTGGCCAAACTTAGAGATTCAGCAGCAAAACCTTATTTCTCAGACAAAAGTGCTTCTAGTAACATTAAAAATACTAACACTGCAAGGAAACTTAAGATGCCCCTATACTACTCATCTGATGTATATAAATATATGGGCATAGTAAAGAAAAATTGGGGTATTTTAACCTCTGACAAAGACATTAGTAATGTTATTGACCATGAACCTAAGTTTCTGTTTAAAAATGAGCTGTCCCTTTAAATGAAGCTATGTTTCCAAGGAATGAATTTAAAGCTTTGGAGTATGAAGGTTTAACTATGTGTGGACGGTGTAATTATTGTAGTTACTTGAACACCAGTACTAAATTTATGCACCCAGATGAAAAAAGGGGATACACTTAAAATTTCTGCTACGTGTAATACTAAACATGTGGTATATCTTGCACATTGCTTAAAATGTTTTAAATTCTGTGTTGGGAAAACTGATAGGGCACTTAAAGTTTGAATCAGAGAACATTTATATCATATTAATAGAAGGGATAAAGTTAGTGCACTTTCTAAGCATGTCAGTGACAATGATGATGGACATATTTTTCAGTTTATTGTGATAGGAAGAGTTAATGAGAATATCAGAGGTGGTGATGTCCGCAATAAAACTGAGGCCTTAGAAGCCAAATGGATTGTTAGACTGAAAGCAGACTGTGGGTGTGGTTTAAATGACCATATACCTCTAAAGCCTATTTTAAAGAAGAGACCACTTTTTCATATGTGTTTACATTTTAAGTATTAGTTTTTAATATATGCATTTTTAATACTTTTAATAAAGTCTCATGTGCATTTTCAATACATTATTATGTATGCTTCTATATTTGTACCACTTTCTTTAAGGAAATTAATTTTTGTGGCTTTAAGTAAAAATATCATGTGATGATTCACTGGCTGTTTTGCAGCACTTCTAGAGTATAAAATGATGCTTAAATGAAAGATTGTTACACCTGACGAAGTGGGGTACACACCTATGAAAGCGCTAGTGTTATTTTGTGTTTGGATGTCATCTGTTCTGGAATAAAATACTTTGAAACTGGAGTCTGCAGCCTGCTCCTGGTCCTTCTTTGGTTTGTTTACATAGTATAGATAAAACTTATAAACCCTACCCAAATAACTAATTTTGTCAACTCATCAACTTTTAAAGATATATGCTACTATAAAAACTTTAAAATAAGATTGTCATGTTACTTATATGTACCCAAAACAGTTCCTGCCTCTCATGCCTGTAGAATTATAGGGTCTGTGTTAGAACATCGAATATTTAACAGTTCAAATCACTAAAGGTCGATGTTTAGTGATCGAACTGTTAAAACATCGAATGTTCAGAAAAAAAATAAAAACAAAAAAAAAACTAAATGGTGTAGGCAGGGGGTCAAGACCCCTGCACCCCACACACACCCTGCTACTTAAATATACCAACTCTGAGACTGCACTACATTGAAGTAAATGGAAATCTCCCCTTATGAAGATTTCCGTCTACTTGTTCGATATTCTGCAGTTTCACGATTCTCTTGTTGACAATGTCAGATTCAACATTGTCGGCTTTCGAGAATTTAATATAGACCCGAATTATATATACACTTAATAAAAGTTCATACTTGTATATGACTGCTAAAAATATAGATGTGAGCGTATAAGGCTCAGTTTCAAACAGAAACAATAAATTTTAAAACCATGTCAGGGAATCAAAAAATGGTAGAGAAATATACCATACCCTTACTTCTTGAATGAATACTCAATTTGCCCCTAATGCCTGTTCTAACTAACAACTTGAGAAATCACAGTTCTAATATGTGAGCATATTTGGAAAGTAAGGACTATTACCCTTCGAGGTATACCATTTGTGGTTAATCTACGTAAGGGAAATTTCAATAACAAGGGACTAGTTTATATAGCGGTCTGTGAAGGATCTGGGCATTATTATGTAGGTAAAATGGAGAGATGACTAAAAAAGAGAACATACGAACATTTGTATGCAATACAGAAGGCAAATACCAACAATGCACTGTTTAGACATACCATCAAATGCCTCAACTATACTGGATTTAAATTTGGAATTTTAGAGGTTTTACCTGTTTACCCTAGAGGGGGATGGTGGGAACTATTTATAGAAATAAAAGTAAATTGGGTAGGGTTTATAAGGAAGTTGTATCTATACTATGTTTGTTCTGATCCAGTCCCAGTATTAAGTGTAGAGGGATGAAAGTGTTTGACAGAGTGGATTACAATAAATTTTCTTGGCTTTTATGACTACACTGCATTTTTGAACTCACACGTCTGAAGGTCTCAAACTGAGTTTTTTCTTTAGTGCTTGCAAACAAGATCTGAGGTAGTGGAGAGCATGCATTGTGGGTAAGGAAGAAAAGTAAGAGTTTTGGATTGCCATGTGCTTTACAAGTGGCCGAGTCAGATCCAATGCCTTGGATCCAAACCCATCAATCAAGGATGAATGAAAATCAAAAACACAGATGGAACGCTATAAGTACATAACTTTTTTTTCTTGTCATCTCCATTTGAGCCTATGTCACATCTTACAAAACATTTTGTTTTATTGAAAGCTGTAAAAAAAAAAACACGCCCCCAATACCCCCCAAAAATTATTAATTTAATAGTAGACAAAGCTATGCACATCTTCAAATATTGAATTTACCCTCCTAAATGGAACATATGTTCCAGACTGACAATTACACACACATACTCGAGATAACCTAAAAGAAAGTTCTTCCATGTTAAGACACATGGTGCTTCCTGTGCTTTGTTTTATATTTATAGCTCTCTCAGCTGGAAAACACTTGAATGCTTTCAGAAAATATTTACTCCAAGCCATTTCTCTTTATCTCCTAGAGACATGAGAATCTGACACAAAACTGCCAACCATACATATGCTTACTAGAAAAAAAGCCTTATAATATTCAATATTCTTTATCATTTACTTGCTTTCTCTTGAAAACATATTACTAGATTAACCTAAGAGCCTAACCCAATTGCTCCTTTTTGCAAGAATGAGGAAAAAACACAATACTTTTTCTTTTGTCATGCTATTTTAACCAGCATTTTCTTTTTCATTTTTAGATTCCAGTACCTACATTTCTTAAAACTGAAAAAAAAGAAAAAACAGGAGCATTTATTTACATCTGTATCCCCATTACACTTAAAAATAACTGAGAAAACTTTACTTCATAGTATGCAAAGAAAATCACAAACTATTAAAATAGTAACATTAAGGGAAAAAATGTTTTACTTACAGTTAACTTTCTCCCTCCTGTTCCCCTCTCCTGAGTATTTTTTGAACATTAATGACATGAAGTAGGGCATATGTTTTAGAGACCCTTATAAGTTTAACAAAGTCCAAGAAAGTCCAATGTTTCCAGATTGTCTTGTTTTGTCATGTTTCACAAATGTAATTATCGCTTTGTAATACCACATTTGTCAATTTCCAACTTACTGGTTTTATTCCTGTTCATCTCAGTCTCCCAAATCCTGTCTCTGCTTCATTTCCAACATACTCTTGATTCTTATTGTTGACTCGTGCACATTTTCCTTCTCTCAAGCATTTTCCATTGAAACATTGGAAAAGGTTTCACTGGCGCAGCCTGCCTGTGGTCTTTATTACCAAAAGTACAAAAAGCACAATCCCTTTTGTTTCACAGCTCATGTTTTGTTGGACAAACATTTGTATTTCTTCCTTAGCAAGTACTTCATCAAAAAAAGATTCCGTTACTCCAGGGAAAAATATTTTGAAGATAGCTGAGTACAGCAGTTTGAATCTCACTCCTGCTTCTCAACATTTCCTGAATAGTGGAATAAATTTACTCCTCTTCTGCCTGGTGTGTACAGTGAGTAGTCATTCTCTGCGAGCACTCCGCTTTTGGTACTTTGTACTTCTTCCACAGTTTTTTTAACACCTTTATTGAATTATCACTTGTGATATAGGCAAATTTACATTTATACAAAAATAATCAAATTGTATTAAATTAACATTAACAAATATTAGACTTCACATGTATTACTATATATCACATAATCTAAGCAACATTACATAAATTATTAAATTCCTACCCTTTTTTTAAACAAGAAACATCTTTATTAAGCCATGACTTTTGACATAATTAGTCATACATTTATATAAATGAAAACAAACCACACTGACACAGTCCTAGCTGCAAGCATTTTACATCACAAATCATGCTGACACACTGCCAGTTGCAAACATTATACATCATTTATGATCTACCCAATCATTTTCAAACATTACATAGCGCATTTAAGTCATGTCTTCTTTTAAACCTCATTCTTCCCCTGTGTGTATTGTTCCCACAATTTCAATTTTTTCCTATGTCGTTTCCTCCTACCATTTTCTAAAGTCCTAAATTCCAGTTGTTTTTCTCTGGTACTATATTCATTACTTCTAATTTAGTTGGTTTAGATTTTGATTTTCATTTTCTAGTAATTGCTTTTTTGGCAGCCATCATAAGTAGACACAACAAGGTGTTACTATGTCTAGGCAATTCCGATTCTGTATCATAGCTCAGAAGAATCTCTCCCTCATCACACCAATCTGCCCACCCAGCATCTCCAACAGTACATCCCACAGGGAATCCTTAGAGTCCACCAAGCCACCGCAGTCCCAGAAAGTATCTTCCCAAGTATCTCTTTCTTCCCTATCACACCTCCAATATTTGGGGTCTACCTGAGAAAAAAATTCTCTGGAGCCTACTTGGGGTATAAAAATATCAGTGTAAACATTTCCACATAAAAATCCTAAATCTTTTAGATACATATATCATCCTATAATTTCTTTGTGAATTACTTATCCAGTCTCTCTTCCCAATCCTTTCTAACCTCCTCTGATTGATTCTTATAGTTCTCATGCAATATTTTATATCCTCTGCTAATTATTCCTTTTTTAGTAGCAGCTTCTGTTCTAGATTCTACTAAAATTTCTACCGGTGCTGGCCTTTCATTCCGGATACCCCTATGTCTTTCTCTTTGCCTATACTCTGATATCAGTCCTTAATAGGGAAGGCAAGCTCTAACCTGCAGTCCAAATAAATTCTTGACTTCTTCCCATTCTATCATCTTTCCCTGTCTAGTTATTTGTTCCCTATACCTTGGTTCCTTTGCCAGTTTTCTCCAATAAATTCCAGCCCCTTCTTGCCTATTCTCTGTATCCCTAATTGCAGTCATCCCTATCAACAGAATCTCCTTTCTTCAGTCCCATGTTGGCTTAGTTCTTAGAATATTTCTGCTACTTTATAGATATAATACCCTATATGATTATTGTTATTCTCCTTAAAGGTATGCATCCAGAATCTGAGTCTCTCCTTGTTTTTTGAGCCCCTCATTTCAACATCATCCCTTTCCCCATTGAATTATAGTTTTCTGCACATACTATGTATAGGAGCCTTAACTGTGTAGCTTTGAAATACCCCTTCAAATTAGATAATCCCAATCCACCATGTTCTACTGGAAGAATCAGCTTATCCCATTTGACTCTTGCCATCTTCCCCACCCAGATAAAATTCTTCAGCTCTTTATTAATTGCTATCCACAACTTCTCATCTGGTTGATAAAAATATACCTGACCAATGTACAAGACTAAAGTGACCAAAACATGTTGACTGCTTTTATCTTACTATCCATATCCATGTAACAAAGCTTCAGTTTTCTCGGTTTTTGTATTATTAGATTCTGATGAAGTTTTTATTAAAAAACGAAAGCACTAAATCTACTGAAAGTGTGGATCCTGGTCTTTCTTTCTTGGTGTTTATAGGTTTTTGTATTATCTTTTGTTTAGTCTCTTCCCAAATATCCTTAGCTGCCACACCAAAATAATTTTTAATCCATACTCCTAAATATTTAATTTTATCATGTCCCATAAATACAGATATTGCTGAACCAATTTGTGTGTAGGTACATAATTTACTGCTATTGCCTTTGTCTTAGCTTCATTAATTTTGTATCCCAAGAGGATTTGAAACTCTCTCTTAATGTCTCTTTCTGGTTTTGTCAGATATAAAATAATATTATCTACAAATAGAGCCAGTTTTTTTGACTACCATACTAATTGTATCCTTGAATTTCTGAGTCCCTTATTTTCTTTGCCAGTGGTTCAAAATATAATGCAAATAACAAAGGGGAAAGAGGACACCCCTGCCTGGTTCCTCTACTCAAGCAGAAATTATCAGACATGACCTCTTCCACATGAATTTTTGCCTCTGATCCTTCATAAAGCCTTCTAATCAATCTTATAATTTTTTCAAGAAATGCAAATGTTTTGTTTCCATTGTGCTGCTCATAAATTCCCAGCTTACTATGTCAAATGCTTTCTCTGCATCAAGACACACCAACAACAATAGTATATTCTTACATTCTGCTTCCCTCTGGATCATTGGTGTTCTGTTAATGTTGTCAAATGTTTGTACCCCCTCCACAAAATCACACTGATCCATATCTATCAATTTTGACAATACTTTTGTCATTCTGTTAGCCACTATAGACATTAACACTTTATAGTCATAGTTTAGTATTGAAATAGACCTGCATGAATCTGTGTCTAATGGATCTTTACCCTCTTTAGGTAGTACAGCTACCACTGCTTTCTTCCAAGATGTTGGTATTTCTCCTCTTCTAAACATACCGTTAAACAAAACCTTCCAGATCTTTATTAGTTTTTTCCCTTCTAGCTTCCAAACTTCCACAGGAATACCATTTATTCCTGGGAACTTTCCTGTAGATTAGTTATACATCACAGTTTTTACCTGATCTCTTCCTAACCTAACCTTGGCATATTTAATTATTCTATAAACATTACAATCTGTATCTTTTCTTGATTTCCACATGTCTGTCTCTTATACAGACTTTCACAGAATTTCTGAAATATTTCTAATTACTTCTACATGATCGCTTGTTACCTTCCTTGTTGAGCTCTACCTTCATTTTATCTCACTCCTTAGCTGTATTTTCAGAAGAAATTTCTATCCTCCCTAATAGTTCCTGAATAATCTTCAATATCCATTCCTTAAGTTCCTCTCTCTTAACATATTGATAGGAAAGCACCAGTGTCTCATGTTTATTTTATTAACCTGTGTTTTTATCTTAGTTATTATTGGCGCATAATCTGAAGTAGTTATTGGGTGCGTATCAAGAACGTCAATTAAATGCAGTTGTTCCTGTGAAATGTAAATTCTGTCTAGCCTAGGCCAATTTTTATATCTTGGGGAATAATATGTAAGTTCACTTCAAACTCCCATTACTGAATTCACATCTTCCATACCAAATATTTTCATAAATTTCTTCAAAAATCTACCCTTCTTTGTTATACTTTCCCTTCTGGGCCCTCCAGACACATCTTCACTGTTGCAAATCACATTCCAGTCTCCACTTATAAGTAGTATTCCTTGCTAAAAAATGATTATTTCCACCAGAATTTTCTTAAACTCTATTAAAGGTGGCAGTTTTAGATGGAATATAAATACCTGCCAGTAGCCCCGTAGCACTAGACATCTGCCATAATTATCTTTTTTATCATCTTGTATCACTATTGGAGCTCTTCTTACAATTAATATAAGTACTCCTCTTTTCCTTTGTCCTAGATATTCCTCTGAATAGCCATCCTGAAAACCTTTCTTTATCAAATTTATATGTTCAGTTCTTTCTGTATGTGTATCCTGTAACATAGCTATTTGCACTCTACATTTTAATATAGTTAACTAATTTTTTTTGTATTTATCTACACAACCATTGATATTTAAAGACACTACAGAAAACATCATTGCATTAAAAAGTTATTATTCCCACCATTTATGTATAACACTTTTTTGTTAAATGTCTAGTGCCAGCTTTTGTGTTACATGCATAAACTTTTGACAGGTTGAACTTTTATACATTTGTTTCTTGTCATATCCATTTGACCCTTTATCACATCTTACAAAACTTTTTGTTTTATTGAAAACCCCCCCAAAAAAGCACTTCCCTACCCCCTAAAACCTAATAAGTTAATACTAACATGCAAAATGATGTACATCTTCAAATACTGGTTTTACCCTCCTAATAGGAACAAAAGTACCAAATTGACAGCCACACTGACAGACTTGAGTTAACCTAAAAGAAAAGTTAAACATGCTAAGACACATTGTGCAGCCTGTGCTTCTACTAAGCGCTAATTGTTTTTACCTTTTTTTTTCTTTATAACTCTCCCAGCTAGGAAACCCCTGAATGCTTTCAGAGAACATCATGTTCTAGCCAATTTCTCTTCTCAGTTTTTTTTTTCCTTCAACCATTCACTCTCCACCAGCCTGTAGCCATTTACTGTTTATCAGATTGTCTCCATGGAGATATGAGAACCAGGCAGCCAGTTTCTCTTTATCAGATTGTTTCCATGGAAACATGAAGACCAGTTGCATAATTGTTACTGAGGGTGCATGCCTTTGCCAGAAAAAAGCCTCTAATTTACTTGCTTACTCTTTAAAACTCATTACTAAATCAATCTAAGGACATTAATCCAGTCGTTTCTTCATGCAAGAATGAGAAAAAGCACATTCATTTTTCTTTTGTCATGTTCTTTTCACCATGCCTTTTTTCCATTGCATTGTCTATATTTCTTAAAACTGAGCAAGAAGGAGAGAAGGGAGAAAGAAATGAAAGAAAAAAACAGGAGCACCTATTTACAATCCCAATTACACTTAAAAATAACTGAGAGAGCTTTATAGCATGCAAAGAAAACAATGTACCATAAAAATAGTGATAATATAAAATAAAATCTTTACTTCTAGTGAACTTTCTCTCTCCTCTCCCCTCCCTCTCTCTAAAGCATTTTTGAACATTAATGACATGAAGTAGACATATACTTTAGAGTCCCCCACAAGTCCAACAAATCTGAAAAAGTCCAATATTTCCAAATTTCCTTGTTTTGTCATATTTCATACATATAATTATTTCATTGTAATCCCACATTATGTTACTGGTTTTATTACTGTTCATCTCCATCTCCAAAATCCTGTCTCTGCTTCATTTTTAACATACTCTCCATTCTTCTAGTCAGCTCTCATACTCACTTCCTTCTCTCCATCATTTTAAGTTGAAACACTGGGAAAACTTTCACAGGTGCAGTCTCTTTGTGGTCTTTATTACCAGAAGAAGAAGCAGAATGTTTCTGTTTCACAGCTCACATTTTGTTGGTCAAACTTTTGTATTTCCTTGTTAGTATGTACTTCATCAAAATATGGTTTTGTCCCTCCAGGGAAGAATACTTTGAAGACAGCTGGGTACAGTAGTTTGAATCTCACACCTGTGTCTTGACAGTCCCTGAATAGTGGAATTAATTTACTCTTCTTCTGCCTGGTATACAATGATAAATTGTTCTCCACAAGCACTGTGCTGCCTCTAACATTTAGTATTTTGTCCTTCTGCCACAGTTTTGTCAAAATCAACTCCTCCTGCTGGTAGGATTGCATCTTTACTATTAAAGGTCTAGGTTGCTTTTTCACAGCCAGGTTTGGAGCACGCACACAATGTGCCCTTCCAACTAACAACTCCTGCTGTGGAGTACCAGTCCAATTCCTTATTTGTGCTTTCATAAAATTAATCCAGTCTGTTCCATCCAGTGTCTGTGGCCTAGCTGAAAATCTCAGGGTTTACTACATGCTCTGTCCTCTAATTCTGTTATTTTTTAAGCATCTCTTCCTGAGCAGTCTCATATTCAGCCAGCCTTCTCTTTATTTCAACCTCTGATTTTTTCAGCTTTATCACCTCATCTGAATATCTGTTTAAAGCTTCTTCCATTTTTTCCAGCCTTTTGTTGTTTGTGTTGATATACTCAATTGGTGTTTCATTTATTTTAACCAGGTCAATGTGCAGTTGTCTTATATCTTCCTGTAGGTTACTGGAAGTCATGTTTGGAAGTTGCACTGCTTTTTTGCTGAATAGCTGCAGAACATTCCCCAATGTGTTTCTTCCTCACTTTTTGTAGCTGATTTTTTGCCTGGTTCTCTGTATTTCTTTTTTTTCCTGGCATCCAGGCAGTCTACTTACTAGCCAGTTACTGAAATGTACCCATAAAACACAAAAGTTTACTGGCCTTCTCTGTTGAGTGACTGTTTTCACACTGGAGGAGCTAGAGGTAAGCTGTTACTCAATCTGCAGTCATCTTTTACCACTTGACATGCAATCATGAAGAAGTTCTAATAGACAAATGCAATCTTTGTTATAAAACATACACCTGAATGTTTCTCAATGTTGGTAGAAAAGATTTCTAAGGAATTTTGGAGGCTTGTGTCAAGTTTTTCTTTTTTATACTGCAATGAAATGCTTTCAGGAAGTTTTAGCAATTATTAATGTATAATTTTTAGTTTAACTTTTAGTTTAGTTTATCTTAGTTTAACATATCCTAGGATCACACAGCTTGAAGTAGTGGAGCACTGTGTCGAATATCACACTGATGTATTGTGGAAGGGGTATTTAGCTAGTAAACATGCCAATTGTCTTTTACAACAGAGCTAACCTAGTAAACCACTCTCATGCTTTTAAACAGGTTTAAAATAGGTATGTAAATGGAATGGTGAATTCTACAATTTATTCTGTTTTTTTCAGCTACTATTTGGATGGCTTGATTCTATGTTTTAATAAATAAGATTTGACTTGAACAGCTTCATATAGACCTATTTCAATACTAAACCGTGATTATAAATTGTTATGTCTATAATGGCTAAAAGAATGCAAAAGTAATGCCAAAATTGATAGATATGGATCAGTGTGGTTTTGTAGAGGGGAGGCAAACATTTGACAACATTAACAGAACATTGATGATCCAGAGGGAAGCAGAATGTAAGAAAATACCATTGTTGTTGGTGGGTCTTGATGCAGAGAAAGCATTTGAGAGAGTAAGCTGGGACTTTATGAGCACTGCAATGGAAGCATTTGCATTTCCTGAAAAAATTGTAAGGTTGATTAGGAGGACATTTGAGGTGTCAGGGTGAAAATTAAAGTCTGTGGGATCCTCTCTGATAATTTCTGCTTAAGCAGAGGAACAAGGCAGGGGTGTTCTCTTTCCCCTTTATTTGCATTATATTTAGAACCATTGGTAAAGAAAATAAGGGCATCAGAAATTCAAGGAAATAGTTGGCATGATAGTCAAGAAAAGCTAGCTTTATTTCCATTTGATATAATTTTATACCTGACAAAACCAGAAAGAGACATTACAGTGTTTTAGTACAATGTAGAAAAGAAGCTGCCATTAAAAGGGAATAATTTGTAGACCATATAAAATATTGCATGATAACTATAAGAATCAGTCACAGGAGGTTAGAAAAGATTGGGAAGAAAGACTGGATAAGTAATTCACTAAGAATCAATAGAGTGATATATGTATGTCTCCCAAATATGAAACAAAATGTGGAAGATTTAGGATTTTTGCTTGGAAATGTTTACATAGATATTTTTATACTCCAAGTAGACTCCAGAGAATTTTCTCTAAGGTAAACTGCAAATGGTGGAGGTGTGATGGAGAATAAAGAGGTAATTGGGAATATATTTTCAAGAGTATGGAGAGTTGGTGGACTTTAAGGATTCTGTGAGGGATGCACTGTCGGAGATGCTGGGTGGGCAGATTGGTGTGATGAGGGATATTATTTTTCTGAGCTATGATACAGAATTTGAATTGCCTAGACATGGTGAGGCCTTTCTGTGTCTGATTATGGTGGCTGCCAAAAAAGCAATTACTAGAAAATGGAAATCAAAATCTAAACCAACTATACTAGAAGTAGTGAATATAGTAACAGAGATAAAGCAATTGGAGATGAGATCTTTAGAAAAGGGTAGGAGGAGACTACATAGGAAAATGGGAATTGTGGGAACAATACATACAGGGGAGGAATTAGTTTAAAAGAAGTCAGGGCTTAAATGAGCTATGTAATGTTTTACTGAAAATGATTGGGTAGATTATAAGTGATGTATAATGTTTGTAACAGGGAGTGTGTCAGTATGGTTTCTGATATAAATTGCTTGCAACCATGATTGTGGTTTGTTTTCATTTAAATAAATGTATGATTGTCTAAGTTATAAATGATGGTTTAATAAAGATGTTTCTTGTTTAAGGAAAAAGGGTAGGAATTGAATAGTTTATGTAATGTTGCGTAGGTTATATGATATATAAGAATATATGTGAAGTTTAATGTTTGTAAATGTGAACTTGTTAATACAGTTTGATTACTTTTATATAAATATAATTTTGCCTATTCACAAGTGATAATTTAATAAAGCTGTTTAATAAAAAATTATGAATTGATTGGCCTGCAGATAGATTGTCTCTATAGGAAAGTACTCAGCAATGCATTTTTGTAAATTTCACTCAGAATAGAATATACAGCTGTCTTCACCTGCAGATTTCTTGACTCTCACTGAATATTTGCTAATGTACAAAAAAGCTAATATCTTTGCAGTTATAAGAAACTTAGCATTTTCATGGCCTTCATCATTTTGTCTTTTTTAAACCCTACTTTCTTACAAAAATACTAGCTTATTACTTAAGCCAAAGATATTAATCTAGACAATCGCCTTTTTAAAATAAGAGAAAGTATATTAACTCTACATATAATATAATCGCACTTTTAACACCCACTTCAGTAACCCAAGATCACAGGATATTAGCATTAAACGTCCTTTTGTCTAGCCTTTCTTCACTTGTTATATTGTAAAGCCTTTGTTTTTTACATCTAAAAAGTATTAGTTTATTTTAATATTTTAACACACACAATGACAGAAAAGACACCCCTACATTTAAAATACCCTTGACTACACAGTACACAAAACTGCTTTACTATATATAATACGCAGTTTATATGATGAAATGTTTTATACAAATATTAATAAGAACAAAAATAGTTTTACCTACATTTACGTTTCCCCCTTTTAGCGTCCTTCTAAACATTTATGACATAAAGTGGGTATATGCATTACAGTCTACACACACATTTAACAAAGTCAGGAAATGTACAGTCTTTTTCAGCCCCTTTTTCTTGCAAATACAAATTTCACAAATGTGATCTATGTTTTATACTCTCCCATTTATTCACTAATTTTAGTGTAGCTGATTTCCCTGATCCTGTAAAGTAAACAGTGGAACCTAATACCCCAGAATATCCTACAAAACACATATAGTCATAGGTTCAAACAACTCCTAAAGGAATACCTTACTCAGCAGTGGCTGTGCTCCTGTAATACTCCTGGCTAGTTTCTCATGCCATCAATCAACTGTTCTTTTCTGCTATAGTCTCTTTGTCTTATTTTAGCAAATGAAAATACCACAATGGTTTATTTTAGTTATATTATGTACCTAAATGAGTTCATATTACTGTCTGTAGTAAGGCTTAGGAAATGTAATGTTTTCTGTTTATATTCTCTTTTTGTAAATTGTGATTGTAGGCAACTGTTAAACTTTTTTGTACATTCATTGTAAATCTTTGTAATAATTTTTATACTATTATGAGATTTTCTCCCTGGGTCTATACTGAAAATTGGCTACTTGCCCAGCCCGGCACTACCCGGTTAACAAATGTAAATAAATAAATAAAATCTCCATCTCCCAGCACCACACTCTGGTTCAAGTTCAAGGTACTCTTGATTCTTCTAGTCAACTTCTGTGCTTCTTTTCTGTCCCTCAAGCACTTTCATTTGTAGCACTGGAAAAGATTTTTCTGGCAAAGTCTCTCTATAAATCTTACTATCAGAAGAATTAGAAACATAGTCCTGTTCTACTTACTGGTTCACTTTTTGTTAGATAAACTTGTATTTCCTCCTTATCCTGGTGTGTGTCAAAAATTGCATTTGTCCTTCAGGAAAATATAATCTGAAGACAGCTGGATACAACAGCTTGAATCTCACACCTGCCTCCTGACATTCCCTGCTTGCTGGGATAAATTTGCTTCCCTTCTGTCTGGTGTGCCGTGAATAATCATTTTCTTCAAATACTCTGCTGTCTTCAGTTTTTAATACTTTGCTTTTCTGCCAAAAGTTATGTCAGGATCAATTCTTTCTGCTAATATGATTGCACCTTTACTAATATAGGTATTGGCTTGTTTCTCATTGCCAGGTTTGGAGCATACACTCAGTGTGCCCTTTCAATTAACAAATCCTGCCCTGATATGGAACACCAGTCCAGTTGCTTATTTGTGCTTTCATAAAATTAATATACTCTGTTCCTTCCAGTTTCTCTGCTACAGCAGAAAATCTCAGGTTTTCTCTGCATTCTCTGGCTTCCAACTCTGATATTGTTTGAAACAGATCTTCCTGAAAAGCATCATACTCAGCCAACTTCTTCATTTCAGCATCTCATTTTCTCAGTTTTATTGGTTCATCTGAACATCTAGGTAAAGCTTCAGTTGCTCAATTCCTTCAATGTTTTATTTTTTATCACTTCTGAGTTCATTTGATTTATTTTTCCTCTATATTATGAAAGTCATCTCTTGAAACAAAACTGCACCTTGAACCGATTTTTTGCTTCCCAAGCAGTGTTTTTTCTTCACCTTTTGTACTTGATTGTCTTTCATGTTTTCCCAATTCCTTCTTCACTGGCATTGTGCTTACTAGCCAGTAACTGAATTTTACCCAAAAAACATTTTCATTGGCAGTGTTTTTTGAGAGCTGAAATTAAGTTATTGATCAGTGTGCAGCAGTCTTGGAAGTCCAAGTTTTATATTGTCTTTTTCCTCTCTTCTTATATATCTTTAGCTGTCATAATTTACTCCTTTTGATCCATACACCTAAATACTTATTTTATGATGCTCTTATAAATATAGGTATTGCTGAACCAATTCATATGTGGGTAAATAGTTTACTACAGTAGCCTTTTTTTAACTTAATTTATGTTATACCTTGAAAAAATGTGAAACTGTCACAAAATGTTCTATAACGCCAACATTGATTTATCAGATGCAAAGTAATATTAACTGAGTAAAACTGACTTTTCTTGAATTTCTGAGTGCCTTATTTTCTCTGTTAATTGTTTTAAATATAAAGCAAATACC